>NW_026646259.1:0-300000 GCF_949987535.1 Balaenoptera acutorostrata | reverse complement strand
ATTATGGAGCATTGTGATGACAAGGGCCATGGAGCATTGTGATGACAAGAATTCTGGAGCATTGTGATGACAAGGGCCATGGAGCATTGTGATGACACGGTCATGGAACATTGTGATGACAAGAATTCTGGAGCATTGTGATGACAAGGGCCATGGAGCATTGTGGTGACATGGTCATGGAACATTGTGATGACAAGAATTATGGAGCATTGTGATGACACGGTCATGGAACATTGTGATGACAAGAATTATGGAGCATTGTGATGACACGGTCATGGAACATTGTGATGACAAGAATTCTGGAGCATTGTGATGACAAGGGCCATGGAGCATTGTGATGACACGGTCATGGAACATTGTGATGACAAGAATTCTGGAGCATTGTGATGACAAGGGCCATGGAGCATTGTGATGACACGGTCATGGAATATTGTGATGACAAGAATTCTGGAGCATTGTGATGACAAGGGCCATGGAGCATTGTGATGACACGGTCATGGAACACTGTGATGACAAGAATTCTGGAGAATTGTGATGACAAGGGCCATGGAGCATTGTGATGACATGGTCATGGAACATTGTGATGACAAGAATTCTGGAGCATTTTAATGACACGGTCATGGAACATTGTGAAGACAAGAATTATGGAGCATTGTGATAACACGGTCATGGAACATTGTGATGACAAGAATTCTGGAGCATTGTGATGACAAGGGCCATGGAGCATTGTGATGACACGGTCATGGAACATTGTGATGACAAGAATTCTGGAGCATTGTGATGACAAGGGCCATGGAGCATTGTGATGACACGGTCATGGAACATTGTGATGACAAGAATTGTGGAGCATTGTGATGACACGGTCATGGAACATTGTGATGACAAGAATTATGGAGCATTGTGATGACACGGTCATGGAACATTGTGATGACAAGAATTCTGGAGCATTGTGATGACAAGGGCCATGGAGCATTGTGATGACACGGTCATGGAACATTGTGATGACAAGAATTGTGGAGCATTGTGATGACACGGTCATGGAACATTGTGATGACAAGAATTATGGAGCATTGTGATGACACGGTCATGGAACATTGTGATGACAAGAATTCTGGAGCATTGTGATGACAAGGTCCATGGAGCATTGTGATGACACGGTCATGGAACATTGTGATGACAAGAATTCTGGAGAATTGTGATGACAAGGGCCATGGAGCATTGTGAGGACACGGTCATGGAACATTGTGATGACAAGAATTCTGGAGTATTGTGATGACAAGGGCCATGGAGCATTGTGATGACACGGTCATGGAACATTGTGATGACAAGAATTATGGAGCATTGTGATGACACGGTCATGGAACATTGTGATGACAAGAATTCTGGAGCATTGTGATGACACGGTCATGGAACATTGTGATGACAAGAATTCTGGAGCATTGTGATGACAAGGGCCATGGAGCATTGTGATGACACGGTCATGGAACATTGTGATGACAAGAATTCTGGAGCATTGTGATGACAAGGCCCATGGAGCATTGTGATGACACGGTCATGGAACATTGTGATGACAAGAATTCTGGAGCATTGTGATGACAAGAGCCATGGAGCATTGTGATGACACGGTCATGGAACATTGTGATGACAAGAATTGTGGAGCATTGTGATGACAAGGTCATGGAACATTGTGATGACAAGAATTATGGAGCATTGTGATGACACGGTCATGGAACATTGTGATGACAAGGATTATGGAGCATTGTGATGACACGGTCATGGAACATTGTGATGACAAGAATTCTGGAGCATTCTGATGAAAAGGGCCATGGAGCATTGTGATGACACGGTCATGGAACATTGTGATGACAAGAATTCTGGAGCATTGTGATGAGTAGGGCCATGGAGAATTGTGATGACATGGTCATGGAACATGGTGATGACAAGAATTCTGGAGCATTGTGATGACATGGTCATGGAACATTGTGATGACAAGAATTCTGGAGCATGGTGATGACAAAGGCCATGGTGCATTGTGATGACACGGTCATGGAACTTTGTGATGACAAGCAATCTGGAGCATTGTGATGAAAAGGGTCATGGAGCATTGTGATGACACGGTCATGGAACATTGTGATGAGAAGAATTCTGGAGCACTGTGATGCGAAGGGCCATGGAGAATTGTGATGACATGGTCATGGAACATTGTGATGACAAGAATTCTGGAGCATTGTGATGACAAGGGCCATGGAGCATTGTGATGACAAGTCTCACGGAGCATTGTAATGAGAGGTTTCATTGTGCACCGTGATGACAAGGGGGATGGAGTATTGTGATGAAACTGTTCCTGGAGCATTGTGATAACAAAAGCCATTGAGCATTGTGATGACAGGCATCATGGAGCATTGTGAAGAAAGGGGTCATGGGGAATTGTAATGACAATAGAGAAATGTGATGAAAATGGTCAGCAAGCAAATTGATTAAAGTGGTCATTTAGAATTGTCATGAAAAACTATATAGAGCATTGTGATGGCAAAGGTCATGGAGAACTGTGATGACCAGTGTCATGTAGCATTGTGATGACACGGTCATGGAACATTGTGATGACAAGAATTGTGGAGCATTGTGATGACACGGTCATGGAACATTGTGATGACAAGAATTCTGGAGCATTGTGATGAGAAGGGCCATGGAGCATTGTGATGACATGGTCATGGAACATTGTGATGACAAGAATTCTGGAGCATTTTAATGACAAGGTCATGGAACATTGTGATGACAAGAATTATGGAGCATTGTGATGACAAGGGCCATGGTGCATTGTGAAGACATGGTCATGGAACATTGTGATGACAAGCAATCTGGAGCATTGTGATGAAAAGGGCCATGGAGCATTGTGATGACACGGTCATGGAACATTGTGATGACAAGAATTCTGGAGCATTGTGATGACAAGGGCCATGGAGCATTGTGATGACACGGTCATGGAACATGGTGATGACAAGAATTCTGGAGCATTGTGATGAAAAGGGCCATGGAGCATTGTGATGACAAGTGTCACGGAGCATTGTAATGAGAGGTTTCATTGTGCACCGTGATGACAAGGGGGATGGAGTATTGTGATGAAACTGGTCCTGGAGCATTGTGATAACAAAAGCCATTGAGCATTGTGATGACAGGCATCATGGCGCTTTGTGAAGAAAGGGGTCATGGGGAATTGTAATGACAATAGAGAAATGTGATGAAAATGGTCAGCAAGCAAATTGATTAAAGTGGTCATTTAGAATTGTCATGAAAAACTATATAGAGCATTGTGATGGCAAAGGTCATGGAGAACTGTGATGACCAGTGTCATGTAGCATTGTGATGACACGGTCATGGAACATTGTGATGACAAGAATTATGGAGCATTGTGATGACACGGTCATGGAACATTGTGATGACAAGAATTATGGAGCATTGTGATGACACGGTCATGGAACATTGTGATGAGAAGAATTCTGGAGCATTGTGATGAAAGGGCCATGGAGCATTGTGATGACACAGTCATGGAACATTGTGATGACAAGAATTCTGGAGCATGGTGATGACAAAGGCCATGGTGCATTGTGATGACACGGTCATGGAACTTTGTGATGACAAGCAATCTGGAGCATTGTGATGAAAAGGGTCATGGAGCATTGTGATGACACGGTCATGGAACATTGTGATGAGAAGAATTCTGGAGCATTGTGATGCGAAGGGCCATGGAGAATTGTGATGCCATGGTCATGGAACATTGTGATGACAAGAATTCTGGAGCATTGTGATGACAATGGCCATGGAGCATTGTGATGACAAGTGTCACGGAGCATTGTAATGAGAGGTTTCATTGTGCACCGTGATGACAAGGGGGATGGAATATTGTGATGAAACTGGTCCTGGAGCATTGTGATAACAAAAGCCATTGAGCATTGTGATGACAGGCATCATGGAGCATTGTGAAGAAAGGGGTCATGGGGAATTGTAATGACAATAGAGAAATGTGATGAAAATGGTCAGCAAGCAAATTGATTAAAGTGGTCATTTATAATTGTCATGAATAACTATATAGAGCATTGTGATGGCAAAGGTCATGGAGAACTGTGATGACCAGTGTCATGTAGCATTGTGATGACACGGTCATGGAACATTGTGATGAGAAGAATTCTGGAGCATTGTGATGACAAGGGCCATGGAGCATTGTGATGACACGGTCATGGAACATTGTGATGAAAAGAATTGTGGAGCATTGTGATGACACGTTCATGGAACATTGTAATGACAAGAATTATGGAGCATTGTGATGACACGGTCATGGAACATTGTGATGACAAGAATTATGGAGCATTGTGATGACACGGTCATGGAACATTGTGATGACAAGAATTCTAGAGCATTGTGATGACAAGGGCCATGGAGCATTGTGATGACACGGTCATGGAACATTGTGATGACAAGAATTCTGGAGCATTGTGATGACAAGGGCCATGTAGCATTGTGATGACACGGTCATGGAACATTGTGATGACAAGAATTCTGGAGCATTGTGATGACAAGGGCCATGGAGCATTGTGATGACACGGTCATGGAACATTGTGATGACAAGAATTCTGGAGAATGTGATGACAATGGCCATGGAGAATTGTGATGACATGGTCATGGAACATTGTGATGACAAGAATTCTGGAGCATTTTAATGACACGGTCATGGAACATTGTGATGACAAGAATTATGGAGCATTGTGATGACACGGTCATGGAACATTGTGATGACAAGAATTCTGGAGCATTGTGATGACAAGGGCCATGGAGCATTGTGATGACACGGTCATGGAACATTGTGATGACAAGAATTCTGGAGCATTGTGATGACAAGGGCCATGGAGCATTGTGGTGACATGGTCATGGAACATTGTGATGACAAGAATTATGGAGCATTGTGATGACACGGTCATGGAACATTGTGATGACAAGAATTATGGAGCATTGTGATGACACGGTCATGGAACATTGTGATGACAAGAATTCTGGAGCATTGTGATGATACGGTCATGGAACATTGTGATGACAAGAATTCTGGAGCATTGTGATGACAAGAATTCTGGAGCATTGTGATGACAAGGGCCATGGAGCATTGTGATGACACGGTCATGGAACATTGTGATGACAAGAATTCTGGAGCATTGTGATGACAAGGGCCATGGAGCATTGTGATGACACGGTCATGGAACACTGTGATGACAAGAATTCTGGAGAATTGTGATGACAAGGGCCATGGAGCATTGTGATGACATGGTCATGGAACATTGTGATGACAAGAATTCTGGAGCATTTTAATTACACGGTCATGGAATATTTTGATGACAAGAATTATGGAGCATTGTGATGACAAGGGCCATGGTGCATTGTGATGACACGGTCATGGAACATTGTGATGACAAGCAATCTGGAGCATTTTGATGAAAAGGCAATGGAGCATTGTGATGACACGGTCATGGAAAATTGTGATGACAAGAATTATGGAGCATTGTGATGAGAATGGCCATGGAGAATTGTGATGACATGGTCATGGAACATGGTGATGACAAGAATTCTTGAGCATTGTGATGACACGGTCATGGATCATTGTGTTGACAAGAATTCTGGAGCATGGTGATGACAAAGGCCATGGTGCATTGTGATGACACGGTCATGGAACTTTGTGATGACAAGCAATCTGGAGCATTGTGATGAAAAGGGCCATGGAGCATTGTGATGACACGGTCATGCAACTTTGTGATGACAAGAATTCTGGAGCATTGTGATGCGAAGGGCCATGGAGAATTGTGATGACATGGTCATGGAACATTGTGATGACAAGAATTCTGGAGCATTTTAATGACACGGTCATGGAACATTGTGATGACAAGAATTATGGAGCATTGTGATAACACGGTCATGGAACATTGTGATGACAAGAATTCTGGAGCATTGTGATGACAAGGGCCATGGAGCATTGTGATGACACGGTCATGGAACATTGTGATGACAAGAATTCTGGAGCATTGTGATGACAAGGGCCATGGAGCATTGTGGTGACATGGTCATGGAACATTGTGATGACAAGAATTATGGAGCATTGTGATGACACGGTCATGGAACATTGTGATGACAAGAATTATGGAGCATTGTGATGACACGGTCATGGAACATTGTGATGACAAGAATTCTGGAGCATTGTGATGACAAGGGCCATGGAGCATTGTGATGACACGGTCATGGAATATTGTGATGACAAGAATTCTGGAGCATTGTGATGACAAGGGCCATGGAGCATTGTGATGACACGGTCATGGAACACTGTGATGACAAGAATTCTGGAGAAATGTGATGACAAGGGCCATGGAGCATTGTGATGACATGCTCATGGAACATTGTGATGACAAGAATTCTGGAGCATTTTAATTACACGGTCATGGAATATTGTGATGACAAGGGCCATGGTGCATTGTGATGACACGGTCATGGAACATTGTGATGACAAGCAATCTGGAGCATTGTGATGAAAAGGGCAATGGAGCATTGTGATGACACGGTCATGGAACATTGTGATGACAAGAATTCTGGAGCATTGTGATGAGAAGGGCCATGAAGAATTGTGATGACATGGTCATGGAACATGGTGATGACAAGAATTCTGGAGCATTGTGATGACACGGTCATGGAACATTGTGATGACAAGTGTCACGGAGCATTGTAATGAGAGGTTTCATTGTGCACCGTGATGACAAGGGGGATGGAGTATTGTGATGAAACTGGTCCTGGAGCATTGTGATAACAAAAGCCATTGAGCATTGTGATGACAGGCATCATGGAGCATTGTGAAGAAAGGGGTCATGGGGAATTGTAATGACAATAGAGAAATGTGATGAAAATGGTCAGCAAGCAAATTGATTAAAGTGGTCATTTAGAATTGTCATGAAAAACTATATAGAGCATTGTGATGGCAAAGGTCATGTAGAACTGTGATGACCAGTGTCATGTAGCATTGTGATGACACGGTCATGGAACATTGTGATGACAAGAATTGTGGAGCATTGTGGTGACACGGTCATGGAACATTGTGATGACAAGAATTATGGAGCATTGTGATGACACGGTCATGGAACATTTTGATGACAAGAATTATGGAGCATTGTATTGACACGGTCATGGAACATTGTGATGACAAGAATTCTGGAGCATTGTGATGACAAGGGCCATGGAGCATTGTGATGACACGGCCATGGAACATTGTGATGACAAGAATTCTGGAGCATTGTGATGACAAGGGCCATGGAGCATTGTGATGACACGGTCATGGAACATTGTGTTGACAAGAATTCTGGAGCATTGTGATGACAAGGGCCATGGAGCATTGTGATGACATGGTCATGGAACATTGTGTTGACAAGGTTTCTGGAGCATTGTGATGACAAGGGCACTGGAGAATTGTGATGACATGGTCATGGAACATTGTGATGACAAGAATTCTGGAGCATTTTAATGACACGGTCATGGAACATTGTGATGACAAGAATTATGGAGCATTGTGATGACACGGTCATGGAACATTGTGATGACAAGAATTCTGGAGCATTGTGATGACAAGGGCCATGGAGCATTGTGATGACACGGTCATGGAACATTGTGATGACAAGAATTCTGGAGCATTGTGATGACAAGGGCCATGGAGCATTGTGATGACACGGTCATGGAACATTGTGATGACAAGAATTCTGGAGCATTGTGATGGCAAGGGCCATGGAGCATTGTGATGACACAGTCATGGAACACTGTGATGACAAGAATTCTGGAGAATTGTGATGACAAGGGCAATGGAGCATTGTGATGACATGGTCATGGAACATTGTGATGACAAGAATTCTGGAGCATTGTGATGAGAAGGGCCATGGAGAATTGTGATGACATGGTCATGGAACATGGTGATGACAAGAATTCTGGAGCATTGTGATGACACGGTCATGGAACATTGTGATGACAAGAATTCTGGAGCATGGTGATGACAAAGGCCATGGTGCATTGTGATGACACGGTCATGGAACTTTGTGATGACAAGCAATCTGGAGCATTGTGATGAAAAGGGCCATGGAGCATTGTGATGACACGGTCATGAAACATTGTGATGACAAGAATTCTGGAGCATTGTGATGCGAAGGGCCATGGAGAATTGTGATGACATGGTCATGGAACATTGTGATGACAAGAATTCTGGAGCATTTTAATGACACGGTCATGGAACATTGTGATGACAAGATTTATGGAGCATTGTGATAACACGGTCATGGAACATTGTGATGACAAGAATTCTGGAGCATTGTGATGACAAGGGCCATGGAGCATTGTGATGACACGGTCATGGAACATTGTGATGACAAGAATTCTGGAGCATTGTGATGACAAGGGCCATGGAGCATTGTGGTGACATGGTCATGGAACATTGTGATGACAAGAATTATGGAGCATTGTGATGACACGGTCATGAAACATTGTGATGACAAGAATTATGGAGCATTGTGATGACACGGTCATGGAACATTGTGATGACAAGAATTATGGAGCATTGTGATGACAAGGTCATGGAACATTGTGATGACAAGAATTATGGAGCATTGTGATGACACGGTCATGGAACATTGTGATGACAAGAATTCTGGAGCATTGTGATGACAAGGGCCATGGAGCATTGTGATGACACGGTCATGGAACATTGTGATGACAAGAATTCTGGAGCATTGTGATGACAAGGGCCATGGAGCATTGTGATGACACGGTCATGGAATATTGTGATGACAAGAATTCTGGAGCTTTGTGATGACAAGGGCCATGGAGCATTGTGATGACACGGTCATGGAACACTGTGATGACAAGAATTCTGGAGAATTGTGATGACAAGGGCCATGGAGCATTGTGATGACATGGTCATGGAACATTGTGATGACAAGAATTCTGGAGCATTTTAATTACACGGTCATGGAATATTGTGATGACAAGAATTATGGAGCATTGTGATGACAAGGGCCATGGTGCATTGTGATGACACGGTCATGGAACATTGTGATGACAAGCAATCTGGAGCATTGTGATGAAAAGGGCAATGGAGCATTGTGATGACACGGTCATGGAACATTGTGATGACAAGAATTCTGGAGCATTGTGATGAGAAGGGCCGTGAAGAATTGTGATGACATGGTCATGGAACATGGTGATGACAAGAATTCTGGAGCATTGTGATGACACGGTCATGGAACATTGTGATGACAAGAATTCTGGAGCATGGTGATGACAAAGGCCATGGTGCATTGTGATGACACGGTCATGGAACTTTGTGATGACAAGCAATCTGGAGCATTGTGATGAAAAGAGCCATGGAGCATTGTGATGACACGGTCATGGAACATTGTGATGACAAGAATTCTGGGGCATTGTGATGACAAGGGCCATGGAGCATTGTGATGACAAGTGTCACGGAGCATTGTAATGAGAGGTTTCATTGTGCACCGTGATGACAAGGGGGATGGAGTATTGTGATGAAACTGGTCCTGGAGCATTGTGATAACAAAAGCCATTGAGCATTGTGATGACAGGCATCATGGAGCATTGTGAAGAAAGGGGTCATGGGGAATTGTAATGACAATAGAGAAATGTGATGAAAATGGTCAGCAAGCAAATTGATTAAAGTGGTCATTTAGAATTGTCATGAAAAACTATATAGAGCATTGTGATGGCAAAGGTCATGGAGAACTGTGATGACCAGTGTCATGTAGCATTGTGATGACACGGTCATGGAACATTGTGATGACAAGAATTGTGGAGCATTGTGATGACACGGTCATGGAACATTGTGATGACAAGAATTATGGAGCATTGTGATGACACGGTCATGGAACATTGTGATGACAAGAATTATGGAACATTGTGATGACACGGTCATGGAACATTGTGATGACAAGAATTCTGGAGCATTGTGATGACAAGGGCCATGGAGCATTGTGATGACACGGTCATGGAACATTGTGATGACAAAAATTCTGGAGCATTGGGATGACACGGTCATGGAACATTGTGATGACAAGAATTCTGGAGAATTGTGATGACAAGGGCCATGGAGCATTGTGATGACAAGTGTCACGGAGCATTGTAATGAGAGGTTTCATTGTGCACCGTGATGACAAGGGGGATGGAGTATTGTGATGAAACTGGTCCTGGAGCATTGTGATAACAAAAGCCATTGAGCATTGTGATGACAGGCATCATGGAACATTGTGAAGAAAGGGGTCATGGGGAATTGTAATGACAATAGAGAAATGTGATGAAAATGGTCAGCAAGCAAAGTGATTAAAGTAGTCATTTAGAATTGTCATGAAAAACTATATAGAGCATTGTGATGACAAAGGTCATGGAGAACTGTGATGACCAGGGTCATTTAGCATTGTAATGACACGGTCATGGAACATTGTGATGACAAGAATTATGGAGCATTGTGATGACATGGTCATGGAACATTGTGATGACAAGAATTATGGAGCATTCTGATGACACGGTCATGGAACATTGTGATGACAAGAATTATGGAGCATTTTGATGACACGGTCATGGAACATTGTGATGACAAAATTCTGGAGCATTGTGATGACAAGGGCCATGGAGCATTGTGATGACACGGTCATGGAACATTGTGATGACAAGAATTCTGGAGCATTGTGATGACAAGGGCCATGGAGCATTGTGATGACACGGTCATGGAACATTGTGATGACAGGAATTCTGGAGAATTGTGATGACAAGGGCCATGGAGCATTGTGATGACCTGGTCATGGAACATTGTGATGACAAGAATTCTGGAGCATTGTGATGACACGGTCATGGAACATTGTGATGACAAGAATTATGGAGCATTGTGATGACAAGGGCCATGGTGCATTGTGATGACACGGTCATGGAACATTGTGATGACAAGAATTATGGAGCATGGTGATGACAAGGGCCATGGAGCATTGTGATGACATGGTCATCGAACATTGTGATGACAAGAATTCTGGAGCATTTTGATGACAAGGGCCATGGAGCATTGTGATGACACGGTCATGGAACATTGTAATGACAAGAATTCTCGAGCATTGTGTTGACAAGGACCATGGAGCATTGTGATGACACGGTCATGGAACATTGTGATGACAAGAATTCTGGAGCATTGTGATGACAAAGGCCATGGAGCATTGTGATGACAAGTGTCATGGAGCATTGTGATGATAAGAATTCTGGAGCAATATGATGACAAGGGCCTTGGGGAATTGTGATGACATTGTCATGGAACATTGTGATGACAAGAATTCTAGAGCATTGTGATGACATTTGTCATGGAGCATTGTAATGAAACTTTTCATTGTGCACCGTGATGAGAAGGGGGATGGAGTATTGTGATGAAACTGGTCCTGGAGCATTGTGATAACAAAAACCATTGAGCATTGTGATGATAGGCATCATGGAGCATTGTGAAGAAGGGGGTCATGGGAAATTGTAATGACAATAGAGAAATGTGATGAAAATGGTCAGAAAGCAAAGTGATTAAAGTGGTCATTTAGAATTGTCATGAAAAAGTATATAGAGCATTGTGATGCAAAGGTCATGGAGAACTGTGATGACCAGGGTCATGTAACATTGTGATGACACGGTCATGGAACATTGTGATGACAAGAACTATGGAGGATTGTGATGACACGGTCATGGAACATTGTGATGACATGGTCATGGAACATTGTGATGACAAGAATTCTGGAGCATTTTGATGACACGGTCATGGAACATTGTGATGACAAGAATTATGGAGCATTGTGATGAAAAGGGCCATGGTGCATTGTGATGACACGGTCATGGAACTTTGTGATGACAAGCAATCTGGAACATTGTGATGAAAAGGGCCATGGAGCATTGTGATGATATGGTCATGGAACATTGTGATGACAAGAATTCTGGAGCATTGTGATGAGAAGGGCCATGGAAAATTGTGATGACATGGTCATGGAACATGGTGATGACAAGAATTCTGGAGCATTGTGATGACACGGTCATGGAACATTGTGATGACAAGAATTATGGAGCATTGTGATGACACGGTCATGGAACATTGTGATGACAAGAAATCTGGAGCATTGTGATGACAAGGGCCATGGAGCATTGTGATGACACGGTCATGGAACATTGTGATGACAAGAATACTGGAGAATTGTTATGACAAGGGCCATGGAGCATTGTGATGACACGGTCATGGAACATTGTGATGACAAGAATTCTGGAGCATTGTGATGACAAGGGCCATGGTGCATTGTGATGACACGGTAATGGAACTTTGTGATGACAAGCAATCTGGAGCATTGTGATGACCAGGGCCATGGAGCATTGTGATGACACGGTCATGGAACATTGTGATGACAAGAATTCTGGAGCATTGTGATGACAAGAATTCTGGAGCATTGTGATGACACGGTCATGGAGCATTGTGATGACAAGAATTCTGAAGCATTGTGATAACACGGTCATGGAACATTTTGATGACAAGGATTATGGAGCATTGTGATGACACGGTCATGGAACATTGTGATGACAAGAAATCTGGAGCATTGTGATGACAAGGGCCATGGAGCATTGTGATGACACGGTCATGGACCATTGTGATGACAAGAATTCTGGAGCATTGTGATGACAAGTGCCATGGATCATTGTGATGACACGGTCATAGAACATTGTGATGACAAGAATTCTGGAGCATTGTGATGAGAAGGGCCATGGAAAATTGTGATGACATGGTCATGGAACATGGTGATGACAAGAATTCTGGAGCATTGTGATGACACGGTCATGGAACATTGTGATGACAAGAATTATGGAGCATTGTGATGACACGGTCATGGAACATTGTGATGACAAGAAATCTGGAGCATTGTGATGACAAGGGCCATGGAGCATTGTGATGACACGGTCATGGAACATTGTGATGACAAGAATACTGGAGAATTGTTATGACAAGGGCCATGGAGCATTGTGATGACACGGTCATGGAACATTGTGATGACAAGAATTCTGGAGCATTGTGATGACAAGGGCCATGGTGCATTGTGATGACACGGTCATGGAACTTTGTGATGACAAGCAATCTGGAGCATTGTGATGACCAGGGCCATGGAGCATTTTGATGACACGGTCATGGAACATTGTGATGACAAGAATTCTGGAGCATTGTGATGACAAGAATTCTGGAGCATTGTGATGACACGGTCATGGAGCATTGTGATGACAAGTATTCTGAAGCATTGTGATGACAAGGGCCATGGAGCATTGTGATGACACGGTCATGGACCATTGTGATGACAAGAATTCTGGAGCATTGTGATGACAAGGGCCATGGTGCATTGTGGTGACACGGTCATGGAACTTTGTGATGAAAAGCAATCTGGAGCATTGTGATGACACGGTCATGGAACATTTTGATGACAAGAATTCTGGAGCATTGTGATGACACGGTCATGGAACATTGTGATGACAAGAATTCTGGAGCATTGTGATGACACGGTCATGGAACATTGTGATGACAAGAATTCTGGAGCATTGTGATGACAAGGGCCATGGAGCATTGTGATGACACGGTCATGGACCATTGTGATGACAAGAATTCTGGAGCATTGTGATGACAAGTGCCATGGATCATTGTGATGACACGGTCATAGAACATTGTGATGACAAGAATTCTGGAGCATTGTGATGACAAGGGCCATGGTGCATTGTGGTGACACGGTCATGGAACTTTGTGATGAAAAGCAATCTGGAGCATTGTAATGACACGGTCATGGAACATTTTGATGACAAGAATTCTGGAGCATTGTGATGACAAGGGCCATGGAGCATTGTGATGACACGTTCATGGAACATTGTGATGACAAGAATTCTGGAACATTGTGATGACAAGAATTCTGGAGCATTGTGATGACACGGTCATAGAACATTTTGATGACAAGAATTCTGGAGCATTGTGATGACACGGTCATGGAATATTTTGATGACAAGAATTATGGAGCTTTGTGATGACAAGAAATCTGGAGCATTGTGATGACAAGGGCCATGGAGCATTGTGATGACACGGTCATGGAACATTGTGATGACAAGAATTCTGGAGCATTGTGATGAAAAGGGCCATGGTGCATTGTGATGACACGGTCATGGAACTTTGTGATGACAAGAATTCTGGAGCATTGTGATGACAAGGGCCATGGAGCATTGTGATGACACGGTCATGGAACATTGTGATGACAAGAATTCTGGAGCATTGGGATGAAAAGGGCCATGGAGCATTGTGATGACACGGTCATGGAACATTGTGATGACAAGAATTTGGAGCATTGTGATGACAAGGGCCATGGTGCTTTGTGATGACACAGTCATGGGACTTTGTGATGACAAGCAATCTGAAGCATTGTGATGACCAGGGCCATGGAGCATTGTGATGACACAGTCATGGAACATTGTGATCACAAGAATGCTGGAGCATTGTGATGACAAGGGCCATGCAGCATTGTGATGACACGGTCATGGAACATTGTGATGACAAGAATTCTGGAGCATTGTGATGAGAAGGGCCATGGAGAATTGTGATGACATGGTCATGGAACATGGTGATGACAAGAATTCTGGAGCATTGTGATGACACGGTCATGGAACATTGTGATGACAAGAATTCTGGAGCATGGTGATGACAAAGGCCATGGTGCATTGTGATGACACGGTCATGGAACTTTGTGATGACAAGCAATCTGGAGCATTGTGATGAAAAGGGCCATGGAGCATTGTGATGACACGGCCATGGAACATTGTGATGACAAGAATTATGGCGCATTGTGATGACACGGTCATGGAACATTGTGATGACAAGAATTGTGGAGCATTGTGATGACACGGTCATGGAATATTGTGATGACAAGAATTGTGGAGCATTGTGATGACACGGTCATGGAACATTGTGATGACAAGAATTATGGAGCATTGTGATGACACGGTCATGGAACATTGTGATGACAAGAATTATGGAGGATTGTGATGACACGGTCATGGAACATTGTGATGACAAGAATTCTGGAGCATTGTGATGACAAGGGCCATGGAGCATTGTGATGACACGGTCATGGAACATTGTGATGACAAGAATTCTGGAGCATTGTGATGACAAGGGCCATGTAACATTGTGATGACACAGTCATGGAACATTGTGATGACAAGAATTCTGGAGCATTGTGATGACAAGGGCCATGGAGCATTGTGATGACACGGTCATGGAACATTGTGATGACAAGAATTCTGGAGAATTGTGATGACAAGGGCCATGGAGAATTGTGATGACATGGTCATGGAACATTGTGATGACAAGAATTCTGGAGCATTTTAATGACACGGTCATGGAACATTGTGATGAAAAGAATTATGGAGCATTTTAATTACACGGTCATGGAATATTGTGATGACAAGAATTATGGAGCATTGTGATGACAAGGGCCATGGTGCATTGTGATGACACGGTCATGGAACATTGTGATGACAAGCAATCTGGAGCATTGTGATGACAAGTGCCATGGAGCATTGTGATGACACGGTCATAGAACATTGTGATGACAAGAATTCTGGAGCATTGTGATGACAAGTGCCATGGAGCATTGTGATGACACGGTCATGGAACATTGTGATGACAAGAATTCTGGAGCATTGTGATGACAAGGGCCATGGAGCATTGTGATGACACGGTCATGGAACATTGTGATGAGAAGAATTCTGGAGCACTGTGATGCGAAGGGCCATGGAGAATTGTGATGACATGGTGATGGAACATGGTGATGACAAGAATTCTGGAGCATTGTGATGACAAGGGCCATGGAGCATTGTGATGACAAGTGTCACGGAGCATTGTAATGAGAGGTTTCATTGTGCACCGTGATGACAAGGGGGATGGAGTATTGTGATGAAACTGGTCCTGGAGCATTGTGATAACAAAAGCCATTGAGCATTGTGATGACAGGCATCATGGAGCATTGTGAAGAAAGGGGTCATGGGGAATTGTAATGACAATAGAGAAATGTGATGAAAATGGTCAGCAAGCAAATTGATTAAAGTGGTCATTTAGAATTGTCATGAAAAACTATATAGAGCATTGTGATGGCAAAGGTCATGGAGAACTGTGATGACCAGTGTCATGTAGCATTGTGATGACACGGTCATGGAACATTGTGATGACAAGAATTGTGGAGCATTGTGATGACACGGTCATGGAACATTGTGATGACAAGAATTCTGGAGCATTGTGATGAGAAGGGCCATGGAGCATTGTGATGACATGGTCATGGAACATTGTGATGACAAGAATTCTGGAGCATTTTAATGACAAGGTCATGGAACATTGTGATGACAAGAATTATGGAGCATTGTGATGACAAGGGCCATGGTGCATTGTGAAGACATGGTCATGGAACATTGTGATGACAAGCAATCTGGAGCATTGTGATGAAAAGGGCCATGGAGCATTGTGATGACACGGTCATGGAACATTGTGATGACAAGAATTCTGGAGCATTGTGATGACAAGGGCCATGGAGCATTGTGATGACACGGTCATGGAACATGGTGATGACAAGAATTCTGGAGCATTGTGATGACAAGGGCCATGGAGCATTGTGATGACAAGTGTCACGGAGCATTGTAATGAGAGGTTTCATTGTGCACCGTGATGACAAGGGGGATGGAGTATTGTGATGAAACTGGTCCTGGAGCATTGTGATAACAAAAGCCATTGAGCATTGTGATGACAGGCATCATGGCGCTTTGTGAAGAAAGGGGTCATGGGGAATTGTAATGACAATAGAGAAATGTGATGAAAATGGTCAGCAAGCAAATTGATTAAAGTGGTCATTTAGAATTGTCATGAAAAACTATATAGAGCATTGTGATGGCAAAGGTCATGGAGAACTGTGATGACCAGTGTCATGTAGCATTGTGATGACACGCTCATGGAACATTGTGATGACAAGAATTATGGAGCATTGTGATGACACTGTCATGGAACATTGTGATGACAAGAATTATGGAGCATTGTGATGACACGGTCATGGAACATTGTGATGACAAGAATTCTGGAGCATTGTGATGAAAGGGCCATGGAGCATTGTGATGACACAGTCATGGAACATTGTGATGACAAGAATTCTGGAGCATGGTGATGACAAAGGCCATGGTGCATTGTGATGACACGGTCATGGAACTTTGTGATGAAAAGCAATCTGGAGCATTGTGATGAAAAGGGTCATGGAGCATTGTGATGACACGGTCATGGAACATTGTGATGAGAAGAATTCTGGAGAATTGTGATGCGAAGGGCCATGGAGAATTGTGATGACATGGTCATGGAACATTGTGATGACAAGAATTCTGGAGCATTGTGATGACAAGGGCCATGGAGCATTGTGATGACAAGTGTCACGGAGCATTGTAATGAGAGGTTTCATTGTGCACCGTGATGACAAGGGGGATGGAGTATTGTGATGAAACTGGTCCTGGAGCATTGTGATAACAAAAGCCATTGAGCATTGTGATGACAGGCATCATGGAGCATTGTGAAGAAAGGGGTCATGGGGAATTGTAATGACAATAGAGAAATGTGATGAAAATGGTCAGCAATCAAATTGATTAAAGTGGTCATTTATAATTGTCATGAATAACTATATAGAGCATTGTGATGGCAAAGGTCATGGAGAACTGTGATGACCAGTGTCATGTAGCATTGTGATGACACGGTCATGGAACTTTGTGATGACAAGAATTCTGGAGCATTGTGATGACAAGGGCCATGGAGCATTGTGATGACACGGTCATGGAACATTGTGATGACAAGAATTGTGGAGCATTGTGATGACACGTTCATGGAACATTGTAATGACAAGAATTATGGAGCATTGTGATGACACGGTCATGGAACATTGTGATGACAAGAATTATGGAGCATTGTGATGACACGGTCATGGAACATTGTGATGACAAGAATTCTGGAGCATTGTGATGACAAGGGCCATGGAGGATTGTGATGACACGGTCATGGAACATTGTGATGACAAGAATTCTGGAGCATTGTGATGACAAGGGCCATGTAGCATTGTGATGACACGGTCATGGAACATTGTGATGACAAGAATTCTGGAGCATTGTGATGACAAGGGCCATGGAGCATTGTGATGACACGGTCATGGAACATTGTGATGACAAGAATTCTGGAGAATTGTGATGACAAGGGCCATGGAGAATTGTGATGACATGGTCATGGAACATTGTGATGACAAGAATTCTGGAGCATTTTAATGACACGGTCATGGAACATTGTGATGACAAGAATTATGGAGCATTGTGATGACACGGTCATGGAACATTGTGATGACAAGAATTCTGGAACATTGTGATGACAAGGGCCATGGAGCATTGTGATGACACGGTCATGGAACATTGTGATGACAAGAATTATGGAGCATTGTGATGACACGGTCATGGAACATTGTGATGACAAGAATTCTGGAGCATTGTGATGACACGGTCATGGAACATTGTGATGACAAGAATTCTGGAGCATTGTGATGACAAGAATTCTGGAGCATTGTGATGACAAGGGCCATGGAGCATTGTGATGACACGGTCATGGAACATTGTGATGACAAGAATTCTGGAGCATTGTGATGACAAGGGCCGTGGAGCATTGTGATGACACGGTCATGGAACACTGTGATGACAAGAATTCTGGAGAATTGTGATGACAAGGGCCATGGAGCATTGTGATGACATGGTCATGGAACATTGTGATGACAAGAATTCTGGAGCATTTTAATTACACGGTCATGGAATATTTTGATGACAAGAATTATGGAGCATTGTGATGACAAGGGCCATGGTGCATTGTGATGACACGGTCATGGAACATTGTGATGACAAGCAATCTGGAGCATTTTGATGAAAAGGGCAATGGAGCATTGTGATGACATGGTCATGGAAAATTGTGATGACAAGAATTATGGAGCATTGTGATGCGAAGGGCCATGGAGAATTGTGATGACATGGTCATGGAACATTGTGATGACAAGAATTCTGGAGCATTTTAATGACACGGTCATGGAACATTGTGATGACAAGAATTATGGAGCATTGTGATAACACGGTCATGGAACATTGTGATGACAAGAATTCTGGAGCATTGTGATGACAAGGGCCATGGAGCATTGTGATGACACGGTCATGGAACATTGTGATGACAAGAATTCTGGAGCATTGTGATGACAAGGGCCATGGAGCATTGTGGTGACATGGTCATGGAACATTGTGATGACAAGAATTATGGAGCATTGTGATGACACGGTCATGGAACATTGTGATGACAAGAATTTTGGAGCATTGTGATGACACGGTCATGGAACATTGTGATGACAAGAATTCTGGAGCATTGTGATGACAAGGGCCATGGAGCATTGTGATGACACGGTCATGGAATATTGCGATGACAAGAATTCTGGAGCATTGTGATGACAAGGGCCATGGAGCATTGTGATGACACGGTCATGGAACACTGTGATGACAAGAATTCTGGAGAAATGTGATGACAAGGGCCATGGAGCATTGTGATGACATGCTCATGGAACATTGTGATGACAAGAATTCTGGAGCATTTTAATTACACGGTCATGGAATATTGTGATGACAAGAATTATGGAGCATTGTGATGACAAGGGCCATGGTGCATTGTGATGACACGGTCATGGAACATTGTGATGACAAGCAATCTGGAGCATTGTGATGAAAAGGGCCATGGAGCATTGTGATGACACGGTCATGGAACATTGTGATGACAAGAATTCTGGAGCATTGTGATGAGAAGGGCCATGAAGAATTGTGATGACATGGTCATGGAACATGGTGATGACAAGAATTCTGGAGCATTGTGATGACACGGTCATGGAACATTGTGATGACAAGTGTCACGGAGCATTGTAATGAGAGGTTTCATTGTGCACCGTGATGACAAGGGGGATGGAGTATTGTGATGAAACTGGTCCTGGAGCATTGTGATAACAAAAGCCATTGAGCATTGTGATGACAGGCATCATGGAGCATTGTGAAGAAAGGGGTCATGGGGAATTGTAATGACAATAGAGAAATGTGATGAAAATGGTCAGCAAGCAAATTGATTAAAGTGGTCATTTAGAATTGTCATGAAAAACTATATAGAGCATTGTGATGGCAAAGGTCATGTAGAACTGTGATGACCAGTGTCATGTAGCATTGTGATGACACGGTCATGGAACATTGTGATGACAAGAATTGTGGAGCATTGTGGTGACACGGTCATGGAACATTGTGATGACAAGAATTATGGAGCATTGTGATGACACGGTCATGGAACATTTTGATGACAAGAATTATGGAGCATTGTATTGACACGGTCATGGAACATTGTGATGACAAGAATTCTGGAGCATTGTGATGACAAGGGCCATGGAGCATTGTGATGACACGGTCATGGAACATTGTGATGACAAGAATTCTAGAGCATTGTGATGATAAGGGCCATGGAGCATTGTGATAACACGGTCATGGAACACTGTGATGACAAGAATTCTGGAGAATTGTGATGACAAGGGCCATGGAGCATTGTGATGACATGGTCATGGAACATTGTGTTGACAAGAATTCTGGAGCATTGTGATGACAAGGGCACTGGAGAATTGTGATGACATGGTCATGGAACATTGTAATGACAAGAATTCTGGAGCATTTTAATGACACGGTCATGGAACATTGTGATGACAAGAATTATGGAGCATTGTGATGACATGGTCATGGAACATTGTGATGACAAGAATTCTGGAGCATTGTGATGACAAGGGCCATGGAGCATTGTGATGACACGGTCATGGAACATTGTGATGACAAGAATTCTGGAGCATTGTGATGACAAGGGCCATGGAGCATTGTGGTGACATGGTCATGGAACATTGTGATGACAAGAATTATGGAGCATTGTGATGACACGGTCATGGAACATTGTGATGACAAGAATTATGGAGCATTGTGATGACACGGTCATGGAACATTGTGATGACAAGAATTCTGGAGCATTGTGATGACAAGGGCCATGGAGCATTGTGATGACACGGTCATGGAACATTGTGATGACAAGAATTCTGGAGCATTGTGATGACAAGGGCCATGGAGCATTGTGATGACACGGTCATGGAACATTGTGATGACAAGAATTCTGGAGCATTGTGATGGCAAGGGCCATGGAGCATTGTGATGACACGGTCATGGAACACTGTGATGACAAGAATTCTGGAGCATTGTGATGACAAGGGCCATGGAGCATTGTGATGACACGGTCATGGAACATTGTGATGACAAGAATTCTGGAGCATTGTGATGACAAGGGCCATGGAGCATTGTGGTGACATGGTCATGGAACATTGTGATGACAAGAATTATGGAGCATTGTGATGACACGGTCATGAAACATTGTGATGACAAGAATTATGGAGAATTGTGATGACACGGTCATGGAACATTGTGATGACAAGAATTATGGAGCATTGTGATGACACGGTCATGGAACATTGTGATGACAAGAATTATGGAGCATTGTGATGACACGGTCATGGAACATTGTGATGACAAGAATTCTGGAGCATTGTGATGACAAGGGCCATGGAGCATTGTGATGACACGGTCATGGAACATTGTGATGACAAGAATTCTGGAGCATTGTGATGACAAGGGCCATGGAGCATTGTGATGACACGGTCATGGAATATTGTGATGACAAGAATTCTGGAGCATTGGGATGACAAGGGCCATGGAGCATTGTGATGACACGGTCATGGAACACTGTGATGACAAGAATTCTGGAGAATTGTGATGACAAGGGCCATGGAGCATTGTGATGACATGGTCATGGAACATTGTGATGACAAGAATTCTGGAGCATTTTAATTACACGGTCATGGAATATTGTGATGACAAGAATTATGGAGCATTGTGATGACAAGGGCCATGGTGCATTGTGATGACACGGTCATGGAACATTGTGATGACAAGCAATCTGGAGCATTGTGATGAAAAGGGCAATGGAGCATTGTGATGACACGGTCATGGAAAATTGTGATGACAAGAATTCTGGAGCATTGTGATGAGAAGGGCCATGAAGAATTGTGATGACATGGTCATGGGACATGGTGATGACAAGAATTCTGGAGCATTGTGATGACACGGTCATGGAACATTGTGATGACAAGAATTCTGGAGCATGGTGATGACAAAGGCCATGGTGCATTGTGATGACACGGTCATGGAACTTTGTGATGACAAGCAATCTGGAGCATTGTGATGAAAAGGGCCATGGAGCATTGTGATGACACGGTCATGGAACATTGTGATGACAAGAATTCTGGAGCATTGTGTTGCGAAGGGCCATGGAGAATTGTGATGACATGGTCATGGAACATGGTGATGACAAGAATTCTGGAGCATTGTGATGACAAGGGCCATGGAGCATTGTGATGACAAGTGTCACGGAGCATTGTAATGAGAGGTTTCATTGTGCACCGTGATGACAAGGGGGATGGAGTATTGTGATGAAACTGGTCCTGGAGCATTGTGATAACAAAAGCCATTGAGCATTGTGATGACAGGCATCATGGAGCATTGTGAAGAAAGGGGTCATGGGGAATTGTAATGACAATAGAGAAATGTGATGAAAATGGTCAGCAAGCAAATTGATTAAATTGGTCATTTAGAATTGTCATGAAAAACTATATAGAGCATTGTGATGGCAAAGGTCACGGAGAACTGTGATGACCAGTGTCATGTAGCATTGTGATGACACGGTCATGGAACATTGTGATGACAAGAATTGTGGAGCATTGTGGTGACACGGTCATGGAACATTGTGATGACAAGAATTATGGAGCATTGTGATGACACGGTCATGGAACATTGTGATGACAAGAATTATGGAGCATTGTGATGACAAGGGCCATGGAGCATTGTGATGACACGGTCATGGAACATTGTGATGACAAGAATTCTGGAGAATTGTGATGACAAGGGCCATGGAGCATTGTGATGACACGGTCATGGAACATTGTGATGACAAGAATTCTGGAGCATTGTGATGACAAGAGCCATGGAGCATTGTGGTGACACGGTCATGGAACATTGTGATGACAAGAATTATGGAGCATTGTGATGACACGGTCATGGAACATTGTGATGACAAGAATTCTGGAGCATTGTGATGACAAGGGCCATGGAGCATTGTGATGACACGGTCATGGAACATTGTGATGACAAGAATTCTGGAGCATGGTGATGACAAAGGCCATGGTGCATTGTGATGACACGGTCATGGAACGTTGTGATGACAAGCAATCTGGAGCATTGTGATGAAAAGGGCCATGGAGCATTGTGATGACACAGTCATGGAACATTGTGATGACAAGAATTCTGGAGCATTGTGATGCGAAGGGCCATGGAGAATTGTGATGACATGGTCATGGAACATGGTGATGACAAGAATTCTAGAGCATTGTGATGACAAGGGCCATGGAGCATTGTGATGACAAGTGTCACGGAGCATGGTAATGAGAGGTTTCATTGTGCACCGTGATGACAAGGGGGATGGAGTATTGTGATGAAACTGGTCCTGGAGCATTGTGATAACAAAAGCCATTGAGCATTGTGATGACAGGCATCATGGAGCATTGTGAAGAAATGGGTCATGGGGAATTGTAATGACAATAGAGAAATGTGATGAAAATGGTCAGCAAGCAAATTGATTAAAGTGGTCATTTAGAATTGTCATGAAAAACTATATAGAGCATTGTGATGGCAAAGGTCATGGAGAACTGTGATGACCAGTGTCATGTAGCATTGTGATGACACGGTCATGGAACATTGTGATGACAAGAATTGTGGAGCATTGTGATGACACGGTCATGGAACATTGTGATGACAAGAATTATGGAGCATTGTGATGACACGGTCATGGAACATTGTGATGACAAGAATTCTGGAGCATTGTGATGACAAGGGCCATGGAGCATTGTGATGACACGGTCATGGAACATTGTGATGACAAGAATTCTGGAGCATTGTGATGACACGGTCATGGAACATTGTGATGACAAGAATTCTGGAGAATTGTGATGACAAGGGCCATGGAGCATTGTGATGACAAGTGTCACGGAGCATTGTAATGAGAGGTTTCATTGTGCACCGTGATGACAAGGGGGATGGAGTATTGTGATGAAACTGGTCCTGGAGCATTGTGATAAAAAAAGCCATTGAGCATTGTGATGACAGGCATCATGGAACATTGTGAAGAAAGGGGTCATGGGGAATTGTAATGACTATAGAGAAATGTGATGAAAATGGTCAGCAAGCAAAGTGATTAAAGTGGTCATTTAGAATTGTCATGAAAAACTATATAGAGCATTGTGATGACAAAGGTCATGGAGAACTGTGATGACCAGGGTCATTTAGCATTGTAATGACACGGTCATGGAACATTGTGATGACAAGAATTATGGAGCATTGTGATGACATGGTCATGGAACATTGTGATGACAAGAATTATGGAGCATTCTGATGACACGGTCATGGAACATTGTGATGACAAGAATTATGGAGCATTTTGATGACACGGTCATGGAACATTGTGATGACAAGAATTCTGGAGCATTGTGATGACAAGGGCCATGGAGCATTGTGATGACACGGTCATGGAACATTGTGATGACAAGAATTCTGGAGCATTCTGATGACACGGTCATGGAACATTGTGATGACAAGAATTATGGAGCATTGTGATGACACGGTCATGGAACATTGTGATGACAAGAATTATGGAGCATTGTGATGACAAGGGCCATGGAGCATTGTGATGACACGGTCATGGAACATTGTGATGACAAGAATTCTGGAGAATTGTGATGACAAGGGCCATGGAGCATTGTGATGACACGGTCATGGAACATTGTGATGACAAGAATTCTGGAGCATTGTGATGACAAGGGCCATGGAGCATTGTGGTGACACGGTCATGGAACATTGTGATGACAAGAATTATGGAGCATTGTGATGACACGGTCATGGAACATTGTGATGACAAGAATTCTGGAGCATTGTGATGACAAGGGCCATGGAGCATTGTGATGACACGGTCATGGAACATTGTGATGACAAGAATTCTGGAGCATGGTGATGACAAAGGCCATGGTGCATTGTGATGACACGGTCATGGAACGTTGTGATGACAAGCAATCTGGAGCATTGTGATGAAAAGGGCCATGGAGCATTGTGATGACACAGTCATGGAACATTGTGATGACAAGAATTCTGGAGCATTGTGATGCGAAGGGCCATGGAGAATTGTGATGACATGGTCATGGAACATGGTGATGACAAGAATTCTAGAGCATTGTGATGACAAGGGCCATGGAGCATTGTGATGACAAGTGTCACGGAGCATGGTAATGAGAGGTTTCATTGTGCACCGTGATGACAAGGGGGATGGAGTATTGTGATGAAACTGGTCCTGGAGCATTGTGATAACAAAAGCCATTGAGCATTGTGATGACAGGCATCATGGAGCATTGTGAAGAAAGGGGTCATGGGGAATTGTAATGACAATAGAGAAATGTGATGAAAATGGTCAGCAAGCAAATTGATTAAAGTGGTCATTTAGAATTGTCATGAAAAACTATATAGAGCATTGTGATGGCAAAGGTCATGGAGAACTGTGATGACCAGTGTCATGTAGCATTGTGATGACACGGTCATGGAACATTGTGATGACAAGAATTGTGGAGCATTGTGATGACACGGTCATGGAACATTGTGATGACAAGAATTATGGAGCATTGTGATGACACGGTCATGGAACATTGTGATGACAAGAATTCTGGAGCATTGTGATGACAAGGGCCATGGAGCATTGTGATGACACGGTCATGGAACATTGTGATGACAAGAATTCTGGAGCATTGTGATGACACGGTCATGGAACATTGTGATGACAAGAATTCTGGAGAATTGTGATGACAAGGGCCATGGAGCATTGTGATGACAAGTGTCACGGAGCATTGTAATAAGAGGTTTCATTGTGCACCGTGATGACAAGGGGGATGGAGTATTGTGATGAAACTGGTCCTGGAGCATTGTGATAACAAAAGCCATTGAGCATTGTGATGACAGGCATCATGGAGCATTGTGAAGAAAGGGGTCATGGGGAATTGTAATGACAATAGAGAAATGTGATGAAAATGGTCAGCAAGCAAATTGATTAAAGTGGTCATTTACAATTGTCATGAAAAACTATATAGAGCATTGTGATGGCAAAGGTCATGGAGAACTGTGATGACCAGTGTCATGTAGCATTGTGATGACACGGTCATGGAACATTGTGATGACAAGAATTGTGGAGCATTGTGATGACACGGTCATGGAACATTGTGATGACAAGAATTATGGAGCATTGTGATGACACGGTCATGGAACATTGTGATGACAAGAATTCTGGAGCATTGTGATGACACGGTCATGGAACATTGTGATGACAAGAATTCTGGAGAATTGTGATGACAAGGGCCATGGAGCATTGTGATGACAAGTGTCACGGAGCATTGTAATGAGAGGTTTCATTGTGCACCGTGATGACAAGGGGGATGGAGTATTGTGATGAAACTGGTCCTGGAGCATTGTGATAAAAAAAGCGATTGAGCATTGTGATGACAGGCATCATGGAACATTGTGAAGAAAGGGGTCATGGGGAATTGTAATGACAATAGAGAAATGTGATGAAAATGGTCAGCAAGCAAAATGATTAAAGTGGTCATTTAGAATTGTCATGAAAAACTATATAGAGCATTGTGATGACAAAGGTCATGGAGAACTGTGATGACCAGGGTCATTTAGCAT
This sequence comes from Balaenoptera acutorostrata, assembly GCF_949987535.1. NCBI lineage: Eukaryota > Metazoa > Chordata > Mammalia > Artiodactyla > Balaenopteridae > Balaenoptera > Balaenoptera acutorostrata. The sequence continues at coordinate 272,907 of NW_026646259.1, read as the reverse complement.
TGTAATGACACGGTCATGGAACATTGTGATGACAAGAATTATGGAGCATTGTGATGACACGGTCATGGAACATTGTGATGACAAGAATTATGGAGCATTCTGATGACACGGTCATGGAACATTGTGATGACAAGAATTATGGAGCATTTTGATGACACGGTCATGGAACATTGTGATGACAAAATTCTGGAGCATTGTGATGACAAGGGCCATGGAGCATTGTGATGACACGGTCATGGAACATTGTGATGACAAGAATTCTGGAGCATTGTGATGACAAGGGCCATGGAGCATTGTGATGACAAGAATTCTGGAGAATTGTGATGACAAGGGCCATGGAGCATTGTGATGACCTGGTCATGGAACATTGTGATGACAAGAATTCTGGAGCATTGTGATGACACGGTCATGGAACATTGTGATGACAAGAATTATGGAGCATTGTGATGACAAGGGCCATGGTGCATTGTGATGACACGGTCATGGAACATTGTGATGACAAGAATTATGGAGCATTGTCATGACAAGGGCCATGGAGCATTGTGATGACACGGTCATGGAACATTGTGATGACAAGAATTATGGAGCATGGTGATGACAAGGGCCATGGAGCATTGTGATGACATGGTCATCGAACATTGTGATGACAAGAATTCTGGAGCATTTTGATGACAAGGGCCATGGAGCATTGTGATGACACGGTCATGGAACATTGTAATGACAAGAATTCTCGAGCATTGTGTTGACAAGGACCATGGAGCATTGTGATGACACGGTCATGGAACATTGTGATGACAAGAATTCTGGAGCATTGTGATGACAAAGGCCATGGAGCATTGTGATGACAAGTGTCATGGAGCATTGTGATGATAAGAATTCTGGAGCAATATGATGACAAGGGCCTTGGGGAATTGTGATGACATGGTCATGGAACATTGTGATGACAAGAATTCTAGAGCATTGTGATGACATTTGTCATGGAGCATTGTAATGAAACTTTTCATTGTGCACCGTGATGAGAAGGGGGATGGAGTATTGTGATGAAACTGGTCCTGGAGCATTGTGATAAAAAATGCCATTGAGCATTGTGATGATAGGCATCATGGAGCATTGTGAAGAAGGGGGTCATGGGAAATTGTAATGACAATAGAGAAATGTGATGAAAATGGTCAGAAAGCAAAGTGATTAAAGTGGTCATTTAGAATTGTCATGAAAAAGTATATAGAGCATTGTGATGCAAAGGTCATGGAGAACTGTGATGACCAGGGTCATGTAACATTGTGATGACACGGTCATGGAACATTGTGATGACAAGAACTATGGAGGATTGTGATGACACGGTCATGGAACATTGTGATGACATGGTCATGGAACATTGTGATGACAAGAATTCTGGAGCATTTTGATGACACGGTCATGGAACATTGTGATGACAAGAATTATGGAGCATTGTGATGAAAAGGGCCATGGTGCATTGTGATGACACGGTCATGGAACTTTGTGATGACAAGCAATCTGGAACATTGTGATGAAAAGGGCCATGGAGCATTGTGATGATATGGTCATGGAACATTGTGATGACAAGAATTCTGGAGCATTGTGATGAGAAGGGCCATGGAAAATTGTGATGACATGGTCATGGAACATGGTGATGACAAGAATTCTGGAGCATTGTGATGACACGGTCATGGAACATTGTGATGACAAGAATTATGGAGCATTGTGATGACACGGTCATGGAACATTGTGATGACAAGAAATCTGGAGCATTGTGATGACAAGGGCCATGGAGCATTGTGATGACACGGTCATGGAACATTGTGATGACAAGAATACTGGAGAATTGTTATGACAAGGGCCATGGAGCATTGTGATGACACGGTCATGGAACATTGTGATGACAAGAATTCTGGAGCATTGTGATGACAAGGGCCATGGTGCATTGTGATGACACGGTAATGGACCTTGTGATGACAAGCAATCTGGAGCATTGTGATGACCAGGGCCATGGAGCATTGTGATGACACGGTCATGGAACATTGTGATGACAAGAATTCTGGAGCATTGTGATGACAAGAATTCTGGAGCATTGTGATGACACGGTCATGGAGCATTGTGATGACAAGAATTCTGAAGCATTGTGATGACACGGTCATGGAACATTTTGATGACAAGGATTATGGAGCATTGTGATGACACGGTCATGGAACATTGTGATGACAAGAAATCTGGAGCATTGTGATGACAAGGGCCATGGAGCATTGTGATGACACGGTCATGGACCATTGTGATGACAAGAATTCTGGAGCATTGTGATGACAAGTGCCATGGATCATTGTGATGACACGGTCATAGAACATTGTGATGACAAGAATTCTGGAGCATTGTGATGAGAAGGGCCATGGAAAATTGTGATGACATGGTCATGGAACATGGTGATGACAAGAATTCTGGAGCATTGTGATGACACGGTCATGGAACATTGTGATGACAAGAATTATGGAGCATTGTGATGACACGGTCATGGAACATTGTGATGACAAGAAATCTGGAGCATTGTGATGACAAGGGCCATGGAGCATTGTGATGACACGGTCATGGAACATTGTGATGACAAGAATACTGGAGAATTGTTATGACAAGGGCCATGGAGCATTGTGATGACACGGTCATGGAACATTGTGATGACAAGAATTCTGGAGCATTGTGATGACAAGGGCCATGGTGCATTGTGATGACACGGTCACGGAACTTTGTGATGACAAGCAATCTGGAGCATTGTGATGACCAGGGCCATGGAGCATTTTGATGACACGGTCATGGAACATTGTGATGACAAGAATTCTGGAGCATTGTGATGACAAGAATTCTGGAGCATTGTGATGACACGGTCATGGAGCATTGTGATGACAAGTATTCTGAAGCATTGTGATGACACGATCATGGAACATTTTGATGACAAGGATTATGGAGCATTGTGATGACACGGTCATGGAACATTGTGATGACAAGAATTCTGGAGCATTGTGATGACAAGGGCCATGGAGCATTGTGATGACACGGTCATGGACCATTGTGATGACAAGAATTCTGGAGCATTGTGATGACAAGTGCCATGGATCATTGTGATGACACGGTCATAGAACATTGTGATGACAAGAATTCTGGAGCATTGTGATGACAAGGGCCATGGTGCATTGTGGTGACACGGTCATGGAACTTTGTGATGAAAAGCAATCTGGAGCATTGTGATGACACGGTCATGGAACATTTTGATGACAAGAATTCTGGAGCATTGTGATGACAAGGGCCATGGAGCATTGTGATGACACGTTCATGGAACATTGTGATGACAAGAATTCTGGAACATTGTGATGACAAGAATTCTGGAGCATTGTGATGACACGGTCATGGAACATTTTGATGACAAGAATTCTGGAGCATTGTGATGACACGGTCATGGAATATTTTGATGACAAGAATTATGGAGCTTTGTGATGACAAGAAATCTGGAGCATTGTGATGACAAGGGCCATGGAGCATTGTGATGACACGGTCATGGAACATTGTGATGACAAGAATTCTGGAGCATTGTGATGAAAAGGGCCATGGTGCATTGTGATGACACGGTCATGGAACTTTGTGATGACAAGAATTCTGGAGCATTGTGATGACAAGGGCCATGGAGCATTGTGATGACACGGTCATGGAACATTGTGATGACAAGAATTTGGAGCATTGTGATGACAAGGGCCATGGTGCTTTGTGATGACACAGTCATGGGACTTTGTGATGACAAGCAATCTGAAGCATTGTGATGACCAGGGCCATGGAGCATTGTGATGACACAGTCATGGAACATTGTGATCACAAGAATGCTGGAGCATTGTGATGACAAGGGCCATGCAGCATTGTGATGACACGGTCATGGAACATTGTGATGACAAGAATTCTGGAGCATTGTGATGAGAAGGGCCATGGAGAATTGTGATGACATGGTCATGGAACATGGTGATGACAAGAATTCTGGAGCATTGTGATGACACGGTCATGGAACATTGTGATGACAAGAATTCTGGAGCATGGTGATGACAAAGGCCATGGTGCATTGTGATGACACGGTCATGGAACTTTGTGATGACAAGCAATCTGGAGCATTGTGATGAAAAGGGCCATGGAGCATTGTGATGACACGGCCATGGAACATTGTGATGACAAGAATTATGGCGCATTGTGATGACACGGTCATGGAACATTGTGATGACAAGAATTGTGGAGCATTGTGATGACACGGTCATGGAATATTGTGATGACAAGAATTGTGGAGCATTGTGATGACACGGTCATGGAACATTGTGATGACAAGAATTATGGAGCATTGTGATGACACGGTCATGGAACATTGTGATGACAAGAATTATGGAGCATTGTGATGACACGGTCATGGAACATTGTGATGACAAGAATTCTGGAGCATTGTGATGACAAGGGCCATGGAGCATTGTGATGACACGGTCATGGAACATTGTGATGACAAGAATTCTGGAGCATTGTGATGACAAGGGCCATGGAGCATTGTGATGACACAGTCATGGAACATTGTGATGACAAGAATTCTGGAGCATTGTGATGACAAGGGCCATGGAGCATTGTGATGACACGGTCATGGAACATTGTGATGACAAGAATTCTGGAGAATTGTGATGACAAGGGCCATGGAGAATTGTGATGACATGGTCATGGAACATTGTGATGACAAGAATTCTGGAGCATTTTAATGACACGGTCATGGAACATTGTGATGAAAAGAATTATGGAGCATTGTGATGACACGGTCATGGAACATTGTGATGACAAGAATTCTGGAGCATTGTGTTGACAAGGGCCATGGAGCATTGTGATGACATGGTCATGGAACATTGTGATGACAAGAATTCTGGAGCATTGTGATGACAAGGTCCATGGAGCATTGTGGTGACATGGTCATGGAATATTGTGATGACAAGAATTATGGAGCATTGTGATGACAAGGTCATGGAACATTGTGATGACAAGAATTATGGAGCATTGTGATGACACGGTCATGGAACATTGTGATGACAAGTATTCTGGAGCATTGTGATGACAAGGGCCATGGAGCATTGTGATGACACGGTCATGGAACATTGTGATGACAAGAATTCTGGAGCATTGTGATGACAAGGGCCATGGAGCATTGTGATGACACGGTCATGGAACATTGTGATGACAAGAATTCTGGAGCATTGTGATGACAAGGGCCATGGAGCATTGTGATGACACGGTCATGGAACACTGTGATGACAAGAATTCTGGAGAATTGTGATGACAAGGGCCATGGAGCATTGTGATGACATGGTCATGGAACATTGTGATGACAAGAATTCTGGAGCATTTTAATTACACGGTCATGGAATATTGTGATGACAAGAATTATGGAGCATTGTGATGACAAGGGCCATGGTGCATTGTGATGACACGGTCATGGAACATTGTGATGACAAGCAATCTGGAGCATTGTGATGAAAAGGGCCATGGAGCATTGTGATGACACGGTCATGGAACATTGTGATGACAAGAATTCTGGAGCATTGTGATGAGAAGGGCCATGGAGAATTGTGATGACATGGTCATGGAACATGGTGATGACAAGAATTCTGGAGCATTGTGATGACACGGTCATGGAACATTGTGATGACAAGAATTCTGGAGCATTGTGATGACATGGTCATGGAACATTGTGATGACAAGAATTATGGAGCATTCTGATGACACGGTCATGGAACATTGTGATGACAAGAATTATGGAGCATTTTGATGACACGGTCATGGAACATTGTGATGACAAAATTCTGGAGCATTGTGATGACAAGGGCCATGGAGCATTGTGATGACACGGTCATGGAACATTGTGATGACAAGAATTCTGGAGCATTGTGATGACAAGGGCCATGGAGCATTGTGATGACACGGTCATGGAACATTGTGATGACAAGAATTCTGGAGAATTGTGATGACAAGGGCCATGGAGCATTGTGATGACCTGGTCATGGAACATTGTGATGACAAGAATTCTGGAGCATTGTGATGACACGGTCATGGAACATTGTGATGACAAGAATTATGGAGCATTGTGATGACAAGGGCCATGGTGCATTGTGATGACACGGTCATGGAACATTGTGATGACAAGAATTATGGAGCATTGTCATGACAAGGGCCATGGAGCATTGTGATGACACGGTCATGGAACATTGTGATGACAAGAATTATGGAGCATGGTGATGACAAGGGCCATGGAGCATTGTGATGACATGGTCATCGAACATTGTGATGACAAGAATTCTGGAGCATTTTGATGACAAGGGCCATGGAGCATTGTGATGACACGGTCATGGAACATTGTAATGACAAGAATTCTCGAGCATTGTGTTGACAAGGACCATGGAGCATTGTGATGACACGGTCATGGAACATTGTGATGACAAGAATTCTGGAGCATTGTGATGACAAAGGCCATGGAGCATTGTGATGACAAGTGTCATGGAGCATTGTGATGATAAGAATTCTGGAGCAATATGATGACAAGGGCCTTGGGGAATTGTGATGACATGGTCATGGAACATTGTGATGACAAGAATTCTAGAGCATTGTGATGACATTTGTCATGGAGCATTGTAATGAAACATTTCATTGTGCACCGTGATGAGAAGGGGGATGGAGTATTGTGATGAAACTGGTCCTGGAGCATTGTGATAACAAAAGCCATTGAGCATTGTGATGATAGGCATCATGGAGCATTGTGAAGAAGGGGGTCATGGGAAATTGTAATGACAATAGAGAAATGTGATGAAAATGGTCAGAAAGCAAAGTGATTAAAGTGGTCATTTAGAATTGTCATGAAAAAGTATATAGAGCATTGTGATGCAAAGGTCATGGAGAACTGTGATGACCAGGGTCATGTAACATTGTGATGACACGGTCATGGAACATTGTGATGACAAGAACTATGGAGGATTGTGATGACACGGTCATGGAACATTGTGATGACATGGTCATGGAACATTGTGATGACAAGAATTCTGGAGCATTTTGATGACACGGTCATGGAACATTGTGATGACAAGAATTATGGAGCATTGTGATGAAAAGGGCCATGGTGCATTGTGATGACACGGTCATGGAACTTTGTGATGACAAGCAATCTGGAACATTGTGATGAAAAGGGCCATGGAGCATTGTGATGATATGGTCATGGAACATTGTGATGACAAGAATTCTGGAGCATTGTGATGAGAAGGGCCATGGAAAATTGTGATGACATGGTCATGGAACATGGTGATGACAAGAATTCTGGAGCATTGTGATGACACGGTCATGGAACATTGTGATGACAAGAATTATGGAGCATTGTGATGACACGGTCATGGAACATTGTGATGACAAGAAATCTGGAGCATTGTGATGACAAGGGCCATGGAGCATTGTGATGACACGGTCATGGAACATTGTGATGACAAGAATACTGGAGAATTGTTATGACAAGGGCCATGGAGCATTGTGATGACACGGTCATGGAACATTGTGATGACAAGAATTCTGGAGCATTGTGATGACAAGGGCCATGGTGCATTGTGATGACACGGTAATGGAACTTTGTGATGACAAGCAATCTGGAGCATTGTGATGACCAGGGCCATGGAGCATTGTGATGACACGGTCATGGAACATTGTGATGACAAGAATTCTGGAGCATTGTGATGACAAGAATTCTGGAGCATTGTGATGACACGGTCATGGAGCATTGTGATGACAAGAATTCTGAAGCATTGTGATGACACGGTCATGGAACATTTTGATGACAAGGATTATGGAGCATTGTGATGACACGGTCATGGAACATTGTGATGACAAGAAATCTGGAGCATTGTGATGACAAGGGCCATGGAGCATTGTGATGACACGGTCATGGACCATTGTGATGACAAGAATTCTGGAGCATTGTGATGACAAGTGCCATGGATCATTGTGATGACACGGTCATAGAACATTGTGATGACAAGAATTCTGGAGCATTGTGATGAGAAGGGCCATGGAAAATTGTGATGACATGGTCATGGAACATGGTGATGACAAGAATTCTGGAGCATTGTGATGACACGGTCATGGAACATTGTGATGACAAGAATTATGGAGCATTGTGATGACACGGTCATGGAACATTGTGATGACAAGAAATCTGGAGCATTGTGATGACAAGGGCCATGGAGCATTGTGATGACACGGTCATGGAACATTGTGATGACAAGAATACTGGAGAATTGTTATGACAAGGGCCATGGAGCATTGTGATGACACGGTCATGGAACATTGTGATGACAAGAATTCTGGAGCATTGTGATGACAAGGGCCATGGTGCATTGTGATGACACGGTCACGGAACTTTGTGATGACAAGCAATCTGGAGCATTGTGATGACCAGGGCCATGGAGCATTTTGATGACACGGTCATGGAACATTGTGATGACAAGAATTCTGGAGCATTGTGATGAAAAGAATTCTGGAGCATTGTGATGACACGGTCATGGAGCATTGTGATGACAAGTATTCTGAAGCATTGTGATGACACGATCATGGAACATTTTGATGACAAGGATTATGGAGCATTGTGATGACACGGTCATGGAACATTGTGATGACAAGAATTCTGGAGCATTGTGATGACAAGGGCCATGGAGCATTGTGATGACACGGTCATGGACCATTGTGATGACAAGAATTCTGGAGCATTGTGATGACAAGTGCCATGGATCATTGTGATGACACGGTCATAGAACATTGTGATAACAAGAATTCTGGAGCATTGTGATGACAAGGGCCATGGTGCATTGTGGTGACACGGTCATGGAACTTTGTGATGAAAAGCAATCTGGAGCATTGTGATGACACGGTCATGGAACATTTTGATGACAAGAATTCTGGAGCATTGTGATGACAAGGGCCATGGAGCATTGTGATGACACGTTCATGGAACATTGTGATGACAAGAATTCTGGAACATTGTGATGACAAGAATTCTGGAGCATTGTGATGACACGGTCATGGAACATTTTGATGACAAGAATTCTGGAGCATTGTGATGACACGGTCATGGAATATTTTGATGACAAGAATTATGGAGCTTTGTGATGACAAGAAATCTGGAGCATTGTGATGACAAGGGCCATGGAGCATTGTGATGACACGGTCATGGAACATTGTGATGACAAGAATTCTGGAGCATTGTGATGAAAAGGGCCATGGTGCATTGTGATGACACGGTCCTGGAACTTTGTGATGACAAGAATTCTGGAGCATTGTGATGACAAGGGCCATAGAGCATTGTGATGACACGGTCATGGAACATTGTGATGACAAGAATTTGGAGCATTGTGATGACAAGGGCCATGGTGCTTTGTGATGACACAGTCATGGGACTTTGTGATGACAAGCAATCTGAAGCATTGTGATGACCAGGGCCATGGAGCATTGTGATGACACAGTCATGGAACATTGTGATCACAAGAATGCTGGAGCATTGTGATGACAAGGGCCATGCAGCATTGTGATGACACGGTCATGGAACATTGTGATGACAAGAATTCTGGAGCATTGTGATGAGAAGGGCCATGGAGAATTGTGATGACATGGTCATGGAACATGGTGATGACAAGAATTCTGGAGCATTGTGATGACACGGTCATGGAACATTGTGATGACAAGAATTCTGGAGCATGGTGATGACAAAGGCCATGGTGCATTGTGATGACACGGTCATGGAACTTTGTGATGACAAGCAATCTGGAGCATTGTGATGAAAAGGGCCATGGAGCATTGTGATGACACGGCCATGGAACATTGTGATGACAAGAATTATGGCGCATTGTGATGACACGGTCATGGAACATTGTGATGACAAGAATTGTGGAGCATTGTGATGACACGGTCATGGAATATTGTGATGACAAGAATTGTGGAGCATTGTGATGACACGGTCATGGAACATTGTGATGACAAGAATTATGGAGAATTGTGATGACACGGTCATGGAACATTGTGATGACAAGAATTCTGGAGCATTGTGATGACAAGGGCCATGGAGCATTGTGATGACACGGTCATGGAACATTGTGATGACAAGAATTCTGGAGCATTGTGATGACAAGGGCCATGTAGCATTGTGATGACACAGTCATGGAACATTGTGATGACAAGAATTCTGGAGCATTGTGATGACAAGGGCCATGGAGCATTGTGATGACACGGTCATGGAACATTGTGATGACAAGAATTCTGGAGAATTGTGATGACAAGGGCCATGGAGAATTGTGATGACATGGTCATGGAACATTGTGATGACAAGAATTCTGGAGCATTTTAATGACACGGTCATGGAACATTGTGATGAAAAGAATTATGGAGCATTGTGATGACGCGGTCATGGAACATTGTGATGACAAGAATTCTGGAGCATTGTGTTGACAAGGGCCATGGAGCATTGTGATGACATGGTCATGGAACATTGTGATGACAAGAATTCTGGAGCATTGTGATGACAAGGGCCATGGAGCATTGTGGTGACATGGTCATGGAATATTGTGATGACAAGAATTATGGAGCATTGTGATGACAAGGTCATGGAACATTGTGATGACAAGAATTATGGAGCATTGTGATGACACGGTCATGGAACATTGTGATGACAAGTATTCTGGAGCATTGTGATGACAAGGGCCATGGAGCATTGTGATGACACGGTCATGGAACATTGTGATGACAAGAATTCTGGAGCATTGTGATGACAAGGGCCATGGAGCATTGTGATGACACGGTCATGGAACATTGTGATGACAAGAATTCTGGAGCATTGTGATGACAAGGGCCATGGAGCATTGTGATGACACGGTCATGGAACACTGTGATGACAAGAATTCTGGAGAATTGTGATGACAAGGGCCATGGAGCATTGTGATGACATGGTCATGGAACATTGTGATGACAAGAATTCTGGAGCATTTTAATTACACGGTCATGGAATATTGTGATGACAAGAATTATGGAGCATTGTGATGACAAGGGCCATGGTGCATTGTGATGACACGGTCATGGAACATTGTGATGACAAGCAATCTGGAGCATTGTGATGAAAAGGGCCATGGAGCATTGTGATGACACGGTCATGGAACATTGTGATGACAAGAATTCTGGAGCATTGTGATGAGAAGGGCCATGGAGAATTGTGATGACATGGTCATGGAACATGGTGATGACAAGAATTCTGGAGCATTGTGATGACACGGTCATGGAACATTGTGATGACAAGAATTCTGGAGCATGGTGATGACAAGGGCCATGTAGCATTGTGATGACACGGTCATGGAACATTGTGATGACAAGAATTCTGGAGCATTGTGATGACAAGGGCAATGGAGCATTGTGATGACACGGTCATGGAACATTGTGATGACAAGAATTCTGGAGAATTGTGATGACAAGGGCCATGGAGAATTGTGATGACATGGTCATGGAACATTGTGATGACAAGAATTCTGGAGCATTTTAATGACACGGTCATGGAACATTGTGATGACAAGAATTATGGAGCATTGTGATGACACGGTCATGGAACATTGTGATGACAAGAATTCTGGAGCATTGTGATGACAAGAATTCTGGAGCATTGTGATGACACGGTCATGGAGCATTGTGATGACAAGTATTCTGAAGCATTGTGATGACACGGTCATGGAACATTTTGATGACAAGGATTATGGAGCATTGTGATGACACGGTCATGGAACATTGTGATGACAAGAATTCTGGAGCATTGTGATGACAAGGGCCATGGAGCATTGTGATGACACGGTCATGGACCATTGTGATGACAAGAATTCTGGAGCATTGTGATGACAAGTGCCATGGATCATTGTGATGACACGGTCATAGAACATTGTGATGACAAGAATTCTGGAGCATTGTGATGACAAGGGCCATGGTGCATTGTGGTGACACGGTCATGGAACTTTGTGATGAAAAGCAATCTGGAGCATTGTGATGACACGGTCATGGAACATTTTGATGACAAGAATTCTGGAGCATTGTGATGACAAGGGCCATGGAGCATTGTGATGACACGTTCATGGAACATTGTGATGACAAGAATTCTGGAACATTGTGATGACAAGAATTCTGGAGCATTGTGATGACACGGTCATGGAACATTTTGATGACAAGAATTCTGGAGCATTGTGATGACACGGTCATGGAATATTTTGATGACAAAAATTATGGAGCTTTGTGATGACAAGAAATCTGGAGCATTGTGATGACAAGGGCCATGGAGCATTGTGATGACACGGTCATGGAACATTGTGATGACAAGAATTCTGGAGCATTGTGATGAAAAGGGCCATGGTGCATTGTGATGACACGGTCATGGAACTTTGTGATTACAAGAATTCTGGAGCATTGTGATGACAAGGGCCATGGAGCATTGTGATGACACGGTCATGGAACATTGTGATGACAAGAATTCTGGAGCATTGGGATGAAAAGGGCCATGGAGCATTGTGATGACACGGTCATGGAACATTGTGATGACAAGAATTTGGAGCATTGTGATGACAAGGGCCATGGTGCTTTGTGATGACACAGTCATGGGACTTTGTGATGACAAGCAATCTGAAGCATTGTGATGACCAGGGCCATGGAGCATTGTGATGACACAGTCATGGAACATTGTGATCACAAGAATGCTGGAGCATTGTGATGACAAGGGCCATGCAGCATTGTGATGACACGGTCATGGAACATTGTGATGACAAGAATTCTGGAGCATTGTGATGAGAAGGGCCATGGAGAATTGTGATGACATGGTCATGGAACATGGTGATGACAAGAATTCTGGAGCATGGTGATGACAAAGGCCATGGTGCATTGTGATGACACGGTCATGGAACTTTGTGATGACAAGCAATCTGGAGCATTGTGATGAAAAGGGCCATGGAGCATTGTGATGACACGGCCATGGAACATTGTGATGACAAGAATTATGGAGCATTGTGATGACACGGTCATGGAACATTGTGATGACAAGAATTGTGGAGCATTGTGATGACACGGTCATGGAACATTGTGATGACAAGAATTGTGGAGCATTGTGATGACTCGGTCATGGAACATTGTGATGACAAGTATTATGGAGCATTGTGATGACACGGTCATGGAACATTGTGATGACAAGAATTATGGAGCATTGTGATGACACGGTCATGGAACATTGTGATGACAAGAATTCTGGAGCATTGTGATGACAAGGGCCATGGAGCATTGTGATGACACGGTCATGGAACATTGTGATGACAAGAATTCTGGAGCATTGTGATGACAAGGGCCATGTAGCATTGTGATGACACGGTCATGGAACATTGTGGTGACAAGAATTCTGGAGCATTGTGATGACAAGGGCCATGGAGCATTGTGATGACACGGTCATGGAACATTGTGATGACAAGAATTCTGGAGAATTGTGATGACAAGGGCCATGGAGAATTGTGATGACATGGTCATGGAACATTGTGATGACAAGAATTCTGGAGCATTTTAATGACACGGTCATGGAACATTGTGATGACAAGAAATCTGGAGCATTGTGATGACAAGGGCCATGGAGCATTGTGATGACACGGTCATGGAACATTGTGATGACAAGAATACTGGAGAATTGTTATGACAAGGGCCATGGAGCATTGTGATGACACGGTCATGGAACATTGTGATGACAAGAATTCTGGAGCATTGTGATGACAAGGGCCATGGTGCATTGTGATGACACGGTCATGGAACTTTGTGATGACAAGCATTCTGGAGCATTGTGATGACAAGAATTCTGGAGCATTGTGATGACACGGTCATGGAACTTTGTGATGAAAAGCAATCTGGAGCATTGTGATGACACGGTCATGGAACATTTTGATGACAAGAATTCTGGAGCATTGTGAAGACAAGGGCCATGGAGCATTGTGATGACACGTTCATGGAACATTCTGATAACAAGAATTCTGGAGCATTGTGATGACACGGTCATGGAACATTTTGATGACAAGAATTCTGGAGCATTGTGATGACACGGTCATGGAATATTTTGATGACAAGAATTATGGAGCTTTGTGATGACAAGAAATCTGGAGCATTGTGATGACAAGGGCCATGGAGCATTGTGATGACACGGTCATGGAACATTGTGATGACAAGAATTCTGGAGCATTGTGATGAAAAGGGCCATGGTGCATTGTGATGACACGGTCATGGAACTTTGTGATGACAAGAATTCTGGAGCATTGTGATGACAAGGGCCATGGAGCATTGTGATGACACGGTCATGGAACATTGTGATGACAAGAATTCTGGAGCATTGGGATGAAAAGGGCCATGGAGCATTGTGATGACACGGTCATGGAACATTGTGATGACAAGAATTTGGAGCATTGTGATGACAAGGGCCATGGTGCTTTGTGATGACACAGTCATGGGACTTTGTGATGACAAGCAATCTGAAGCATTGTGATGACCAGGGCCATGGAGCATTGTGATGACACAGTCATGGAACATTGTGATCACAAGAATGCTGGAGCATTGTGATGACAAGGGCCATGCAGCATTGTGATGACACGGTCATGGAACATTGTGATGACAAGAATTCTGGAGCATTGTGATGAGAAGGGCCATGGAGAATTGTGATGACACGGTCATGGAACATTGTTATGACAAGAATTCTGGAGCATTTTAATGACACGGTCATGGAACATTGTGATGAAAAGAATTATGGAGCATTTTGATGACACGGTCATGGAACATTGTGATGACAAGAATTCTGGAGCATTGTGATGACAAGGGCCATGGAGCATTGTGATGACATGGTCATGGAACATTGTGATGACAAGAATTCTGGAGCATTGTGATGACAAGGGCCATGGAGCATTGTGGTGACATGGTCATGGAACATTGTGATGACAAGAATTATGGAGCATTGTGATGACAAGGTCATGGAACATTGTGATGACAAGAATTATGGAGCATTGTGATGACACGGTCATGGAACATAGTGATGACAAGTATTCTGGAGCATTGTGATGACAAGGGCCATGGAGCATTGTGATGACACGGTCATGGAACATTGTGATGACAAGAATTCTGGAGCATTGTGATGACAAGGGCCATGGAGCATTGTGATGACACGGTCATGGAACATTGTGATGACAAGAATTCTGGAGCATTGTGATGACAAGGGCCATGGAGCATT
This sequence comes from Balaenoptera acutorostrata, assembly GCF_949987535.1. Lineage (NCBI taxonomy): Eukaryota > Metazoa > Chordata > Mammalia > Artiodactyla > Balaenopteridae > Balaenoptera > Balaenoptera acutorostrata. The sequence continues at coordinate 257,549 of NW_026646259.1, read as the reverse complement.
GTGATGACACGGTCATGGAACACTGTGATGACAAGAATTCTGGAGAATTGTGATGACAAGGGCCATGGAGCATTGTGATGACATGGTCATGGAACATTGTGATGACAAGAATTCTGGAGCATTTTAATTACACGGTCATGGAATATTGTGATGACAAGAATTATGGAGCATTGTGATGACAAGGGCCATGGTGCATTGTGATGACACGGTCATGGAACATTTTGATGACAAGCAATCTGGAGCATTGTGATGAAAAGGGCCATGGAGCATTGTGATGACACGGTCATGGAACATTGTGATGACAAGAATTCTGGAGCATTGTGATGAGAAGGGCCATGGAGAATTGTGATGACATGGTCATGGAACATGGTGATGACAAGAATTCTGGAGCATGGTGATGACAAAGGCCATGGTGCATTGTGATGACACGGTCATGGAACTTTGTGATGACAAGAATTATGGAGCACTGTGATGACACGGTCATGGAACATTGTGATGACAAGAATTCTGGAGCATTGTGATGACAAGGGCCATGGAGCATTGTGATGACACGGTCATGGAACATTGTGATGACAAGAATTCTGGAGCATTTTGATGACAAGGGCCATGTAGCATTGTGATGACACGGTCATGGAACATTGTGATGACAAGAATTCTGGAGCATTGTGATGACAAGGGCAATGGAGCATTGTGATGACACGGTCATGGAACATTGTGATGACAAGAATTCTGGAGAATTGTGATGACAAGGGCCATGGAGAATTGTGATGACATGGTCATGGAACATTGTGATGACAAGAATTCTGGAGCATTTTAATGACACGGTCATGGAACATTGTGATGACAAGAATTATGGAGCATTGTGATGACACGGTCATGGAACATTGTGATGAAAAGAATTCTGGAGCATTGTGATGACAAGGGCCAAGGAGCATTGTGATGACACGGTCATGGAACATTGTGATGACAAGAATTCTGGAGCATTGTGATGACAAGGGCCATGGAGCATTGTGGTGTCATGGTCATGGAACATTGTGATGACAAGAATTATGGAGCATTGTGATGACAAGGTCATGGAACATTGTGATGACAAGAATTATGGAGCATTGTGATGACACGGTCATGGAACATTGTGATGACAAGAATTCTGGAGCATTGTGATGACAAGGGCCATGGAGCATTGTGATGACACGGTCATGGAACATTGTGATGACAAGAATTCTGGAGCATTGTGATGACAAGAATTCTGGAGCATTGTGATGACACGGTCATGGAACTTTGTGATGAAAAGCAATCTGGAGCATTGTGATGACACGGTCATGGAACATTTTGATGACAAGAATTCTGGAGCATTGTGAAGACAAGGGCCATGGAGCATTGTGATGACACGTTCATGGAACATTCTGATAACAAGAATTCTGGAGCATTGTGATGACACGGTCATGGAACATTTTGATGACAAGAATTCTGGAGCATTGTGATGACACGGTCATGGAATATTTTGATGACAAGAATTATGGAGCTTTGTGATGACAAGAAATCTGGAGCATTGTGATGACAAGGGCCATGGAGCATTGTGATGACACGGTCATGGAACATTGTGATGACAAGAATTCTGGAGCATTGTGATGAAAAGGGCCATGGTGCATTGTGATGACACGGTCATGGAACTTTGTGATGACAAGAATTCTGGAGCATTGTGATGACAAGGGCCATGGAGCATTGTGATGACACGGTCATGGAACATTGTGATGACAAGAATTCTGGAGCATTGGGATGAAAAGGGCCATGGAGCATTGTGATGACACGGTCATGGAACATTGTGATGACAAGAATTTGGAGCATTGTGATGACAAGGGCCATGGTGCTTTGTGATGACACAGTCATGGGACTTTGTGATGACAAGCAATCTGAAGCATTGTGATGACCAGGGCCATGGAGCATTGTGATGACACAGTCATGGAACATTGTGATCACAAGAATGCTGGAGCATTGTGATGACAAGGGCCATGCAGCATTGTGATGACACGGTCATGGAACATTGTGATGACAAGAATTCTGGAGCATTGTGATGAGAAGGGCCATGGAGAATTGTGATGACACGGTCATGGAACATTGTTATGACAAGAATTCTGGAGCATTTTAATGACACGGTCATGGAACATTGTGATGAAAAGAATTATGGAGCATTTTGATGACACGGTCATGGAACATTGTGATGACAAGAATTCTGGAGCATTGTGATGACAAGGGCCATGGAGCATTGTGATGACATGGTCATGGAACATTGTGATGACAAGAATTCTGGAGCATTGTGATGACACGGTCATGGAACATTGTGATGACAAGAATTCTGGAGCATGGTGATGACAAGGGCCATGTAGCATTGTGATGACACGGTCATGGAACATTGTGATGACAAGAATTCTGGAGCATTGTGATGACAAGGGCAATGGAGCATTGTGATGACACGGTCATGGAACATTGTGATGACAAGAATTCTGGAGAATTGTGATGACAAGGGCCATGGAGAATTGTGATGACATGGTCATGGAACATTGTGATGACAAGAATTCTGGAGCATTTTAATGACACGGTCATGGAACATTGTGATGACAAGAATTATGGAGCATTGTGATGACACGGTCATGGAACATTGTGATGACAAGAATTCTGGAGCATTGTGATGACAAGAATTCTGGAGCATTGTGATGACACGGTCATGGAGCATTGTGATGACAAGTATTCTGAAGCATTGTGATGACACGGTCATGGAACATTTTGATGACAAGGATTATGGAGCATTGTGATGACACGGTCATGGAACATTGTGATGACAAGAATTCTGGAGCATTGTGATGACAAGGGCCATGGAGCATTGTGATGACACGGTCATGGACCATTGTGATGACAAGAATTCTGGAGCATTGTGATGACAAGTGCCATGGATCATTGTGATGACACGGTCATAGAACATTGTGATGACAAGAATTCTGGAGCATTGTGATGACAAGGGCCATGGTGCATTGTGGTGACACGGTCATGGAACTTTGTGATGAAAAGCAATCTGGAGCATTGTGATGACACGGTCATGGAACATTTTGATGACAAGAATTCTGGAGCATTGTGATGACAAGGGCCATGGAGCATTGTGATGACACGTTCATGGAACATTGTGATGACAAGAATTCTGGAACATTGTGATGACAAGAATTCTGGAGCATTGTGATGACACGGTCATGGAACATTTTGATGACAAGAATTCTGGAGCATTGTGATGACACGGTCATGGAATATTTTGATGACAAAAATTATGGAGCTTTGTGATGACAAGAAATCTGGAGCATTGTGATGACAAGGGCCATGGAGCATTGTGATGACACGGTCATGGAACATTGTGATGACAAGAATTCTGGAGCATTGTGATGAAAAGGGCCATGGTGCATTGTGATGACACGGTCATGGAACTTTGTGATGACAAGAATTCTGGAGCATTGTGATGACAAGGGCCATGGAGCATTGTGATGACACGGTCATGGAACATTGTGATGACAAGAATTCTGGAGCATTGGGATGAAAAGGGCCATGGAGCATTGTGATGACACGGTCATGGAACATTGTGATGACAAGAATTTGGAGCATTGTGATGACAAGGGCCATGGTGCTTTGTGATGACACAGTCATGGGACTTTGTGATGACAAGCAATCTGAAGCATTGTGATGACCAGGGCCATGGAGCATTGTGATGACACAGTCATGGAACATTGTGATCACAAGAATGCTGGAGCATTGTGATGACAAGGGCCATGCAGCATTGTGATGACACGGTCATGGAACATTGTGATGACAAGAATTCTGGAGCATTGTGATGAGAAGGGCCATGGAGAATTGTGATGACATGGTCATGGAACATGGTGATGACAAGAATTCTGGAGCATGGTGATGACAAAGGCCATGGTGCATTGTGATGACACGGTCATGGAACTTTGTGATGACAAGCAATCTGGAGCATTGTGATGAAAAGGGCCATGGAGCATTGTGATGACACGGCCATGGAACATTGTGATGACAAGAATTATGGAGCATTGTGATGACACGGTCATGGAACATTGTGATGACAAGAATTGTGGAGCATTGTGATGACACGGTCATGGAACATTGTGATGACAAGAATTGTGGAGCATTGTGATGACTCGGTCATGGAACATTGTGATGACAAGTATTATGGAGCATTGTGATGACACGGTCATGGAACATTGTGATGACAAGAATTATGGAGCATTGTGATGACACGGTCATGGAACATTGTGATGACAAGAATTCTGGAGCATTGTGATGACAAGGGCCATGGAGCATTGTGATGACACGGTCATGGAACATTGTGATGACAAGAATTCTGGAGCATTGTGATGACAAGGGCCATGTAGCATTGTGATGACACGGTCATGGAACATTGTGGTGACAAGAATTCTGGAGCATTGTGATGACAAGGGCCATGGAGCATTGTGATGACACGGTCATGGAACATTGTGATGACAAGAATTCTGGAGAATTGTGATGACAAGGGCCATGGAGAATTGTGATGACATGGTCATGGAACATTGTGATGACAAGAATTCTGGAGCATTTTAATGACACGGTCATGGAACATTGTGATGACAAGAAATCTGGAGCATTGTGATGACAAGGGCCATGGAGCATTGTGATGACACGGTCATGGAACATTGTGATGACAAGAATACTGGAGAATTGTTATGACAAGGGCCATGGAGCATTGTGATGACACGGTCATGGAACATTGTGATGACAAGAATTCTGGAGCATTGTGATGACAAGGGCCATGGTGCATTGTGATGACACGGTCATGGAACTTTGTGATGACAAGCATTCTGGAGCATTGTGATGACAAGAATTCTGGAGCATTGTGATGACACGGTCATGGAACTTTGTGATGAAAAGCAATCTGGAGCATTGTGATGACACGGTCATGGAACATTTTGATGACAAGAATTCTGGAGCATTGTGAAGACAAGGGCCATGGAGCATTGTGATGACACGTTCATGGAACATTCTGATAACAAGAATTCTGGAGCATTGTGATGACACGGTCATGGAACATTTTGATGACAAGAATTCTGGAGCATTGTGATGACACGGTCATGGAATATTTTGATGACAAGAATTATGGAGCTTTGTGATGACAAGAAATCTGGAGCATTGTGATGACAAGGGCCATGGAGCATTGTGATGACACGGTCATGGAACATTGTGATGACAAGAATTCTGGAGCATTGTGATGAAAAGGGCCATGGTGCATTGTGATGACACGGTCATGGAACTTTGTGATGACAAGAATTCTGGAGCATTGTGATGACAAGGGCCATGGAGCATTGTGATGACACGGTCATGGAACATTGTGATGACAAGAATTCTGGAGCATTGGGATGAAAAGGGCCATGGAGCATTGTGATGACACGGTCATGGAACATTGTGATGACAAGAATTTGGAGCATTGTGATGACAAGGGCCATGGTGCTTTGTGATGACACAGTCATGGGACTTTGTGATGACAAGCAATCTGAAGCATTGTGATGACCAGGGCCATGGAGCATTGTGATGACACAGTCATGGAACATTGTGATCACAAGAATGCTGGAGCATTGTGATGACAAGGGCCATGCAGCATTGTGATGACACGGTCATGGAACATTGTGATGACAAGAATTCTGGAGCATTGTGATGAGAAGGGCCATGGAGAATTGTGATGACACGGTCATGGAACATTGTTATGACAAGAATTCTGGAGCATTTTAATGACACGGTCATGGAACATTGTGATGAAAAGAATTATGGAGCATTTTGATGACACGGTCATGGAACATTGTGATGACAAGAATTCTGGAGCATTGTGATGACAAGGGCCATGGAGCATTGTGATGACATGGTCATGGAACATTGTGATGACAAGAATTCTGGAGCATTGTGATGACAAGGGCCATGGAGCATTGTGGTGACATGGTCATGGAACATTGTGATGACAAGAATTATGGAGCATTGTGATGACAAGGTCATGGAACATTGTGATGACAAGAATTATGGAGCATTGTGATGACACGGTCATGGAACATAGTGATGACAAGTATTCTGGAGCATTGTGATGACAAGGGCCATGGAGCATTGTGATGACACGGTCATGGAACATTGTGATGACAAGAATTCTGGAGCATTGTGATGACAAGGGCCATGGAGCATTGTGATGACACGGTCATGGAACATTGTGATGACAAGAATTCTGGAGCATTGTGATGACAAGGGCCATGGAGCATTGTGATGACACGGTCATGGAACACTGTGATGACAAGAATTCTGGAGAATTGTGATGACAAGGGCCATGGAGCATTGTGATGACATGGTCATGGAACATTGTGATGACAAGAATTCTGGAGCATTTTAATTACACGGTCATGGAATATTGTGATGACAAGAATTATGGAGCATTGTGATGACAAGGGCCATGGTGCATTGTGATGACACGGTCATGGAACATTTTGATGACAAGCAATCTGGAGCATTGTGATGAAAAGGGCCATGGAGCATTGTGATGACACGGTCATGGAACATTGTGATGACAAGAATTCTGGAGCATTGTGATGAGAAGGGCCATGGAGAATTGTGATGACATGGTCATGGAACATGGTGATGACAAGAATTCTGGAGCATGGTGATGACAAAGGCCATGGTGCATTGTGATGACACGGTCATGGAACTTTGTGATGACAAGAATTATGGAGCACTGTGATGACACGGTCATGGAACATTGTGATGACAAGAATTCTGGAGCATTGTGATGACAAGGGCCATGGAGCATTGTGATGACACGGTCATGGAACATTGTGATGACAAGAATTCTGGAGCATTTTGATGACAAGGGCCATGTAGCATTGTGATGACACGGTCATGGAACATTGTGATGACAAGAATTCTGGAGCATTGTGATGACAAAGGCAATGGAGCATTGTGATGACACGGTCATGGAACATTGTGATGACAAGAATTCTGGAGAATTGTGATGACAAGGGCCATGGAGAATTGTGATGACATGGTCATGGAACATTGTGATGACAAGAATTCTGGAGCATTTTAATGACACGGTCATGGAACATTGTGATGACAAGAATTATGGAGCATTGTGATGACACGGTCATGGAACATTGTGATGAAAAGAATTCTGGAGCATTGTGATGACAAGGGCCAAGGAGCATTGTGATGACACGGTCATGGAACATTGTGATGACAAGAATTCTGGAGCATTGTGATGACAAGGGCCATGGAGCATTGTGGTGTCATGGTCATGGAACATTGTGATGACAAGAATTATGGAGCATTGTGATGACAAGGTCATGGAACATTGTGATGACAAGAATTATGGAGCATTGTGATGACACGGTCATGGAACATTGTGATGACAAGAATTCTGGAGCATTGTGATGACAAGGGCCATGGAGCATTGTGATGACACGGTCATGGAACATTGTGATGACAAGAATTCTGGAGCATTGTGATGACAAGAATTCTGGAGCATTGTGATGACACGGTCATGGAACTTTGTGATGAAAAGCAATCTGGAGCATTGTGATGACACGGTCATGGAACATTTTGATGACAAGAATTCTGGAGCATTGTGAAGACAAGGGCCATGGAGCATTGTGATGACACGTTCATGGAACATTCTGATAACAAGAATTCTGGAGCATTGTGATGACACGGTCATGGAACATTTTGATGACAAGAATTCTGGAGCATTGTGATGACACGGTCATGGAATATTTTGATGACAAGAATTATGGAGCTTTGTGATGACAAGAAATCTGGAGCATTGTGATGACAAGGGCCATGGAGCATTGTGATGACACGGTCATGGAACATTGTGATGACAAGAATTCTGGAGCATTGTGATGAAAAGGGCCATGGTGCATTGTGATGACACGGTCATGGAACTTTGTGATGACAAGAATTCTGGAGCATTGTGATGACAAGGGCCATGGAGCATTGTGATGACACGGTCATGGAACATTGTGATGACAAGAATTCTGGAGCATTGGGATGAAAAGGGCCATGGAGCATTGTGATGACACGGTCATGGAACATTGTGATGACAAGAATTTGGAGCATTGTGATGACAAGGGCCATGGTGCTTTGTGATGACACAGTCATGGGACTTTGTGATGACAAGCAATCTGAAGCATTGTGATGACCAGGGCCATGGAGCATTGTGATGACACAGTCATGGAACATTGTGATCACAAGAATGCTGGAGCATTGTGATGACAAGGGCCATGCAGCATTGTGATGACACGGTCATGGAACATTGTGATGACAAGAATTCTGGAGCATTGTGATGAGAAGGGCCATGGAGAATTGTGATGACACGGTCATGGAACATTGTTATGACAAGAATTCTGGAGCATTTTAATGACACGGTCATGGAACATTGTGATGAAAAGAATTATGGAGCATTTTGATGACACGGTCATGGAACATTGTGATGACAAGAATTCTGGAGCATTGTGATGACAAGGGCCATGGAGCATTGTGATGACATGGTCATGGAACATTGTGATGACAAGAATTCTGGAGCATTGTGATGACAAGGGCCATGGAGCATTGTGGTGACATGGTCATGGAACATTGTGATGACAAGAATTCTGGAGCATTGTGATGACAAGGTCATGGAACATTGTGATGACAAGAATTATGGAGCATTGTGATGACACGGTCATGGAACATAGTGATGACAAGTATTCTGGAGCATTGTGATGACAAGGGCCATGGAGCATTGTGATGACACGGTCATGGAACATTGTGATGACAAGAATTCTGGAGCATTGTGATGACAAGGGCCATGGAGCATTGTGATGACACGGTCATGGAACATTGTGATGACAAGAATTCTGGAGCATTGTGATGACAAGGGCCATGGAGCATTGTGATGACACGGTCATGGAACACTGTGATGACAAGAATTCTGGAGAATTGTGATGACAAGGGCCATGGAGCATTGTGATGACATGGTCATGGAACATTGTGATGACAAGAATTCTGGAGCATTTTAATTACACGGTCATGGAATATTGTGATGACAAGAATTATGGAGCATTGTGATGACAAGGGCCATGGTGCATTGTGATGACACGGTCATGGAACATTTTGATGACAAGCAATCTGGAGCATTGTGATGAAAAGGGCCATGGAGCATTGTGATGACACGGTCATGGAACATTGTGATGACAAGAATTCTGGAGCATTGTGATGAGAAGGGCCATGGAGAATTGTGATGACATGGTCATGGAACATGGTGATGACAAGAATTCTGGAGCATGGTGATGACAAAGGCCATGGTGCATTGTGATGACACGGTCATGGAACTTTGTGATGACAAGAATTATGGAGCACTGTGATGACACGGTCATGGAACATTGTGATGACAAGAATTCTGGAGCATTGTGATGACAAGGGCCATGGAGCATTGTGATGACACGGTCATGGAACATTGTGATGACAAGAATTCTGGAGCATTTTGATGACAAGGGCCATGTAGCATTGTGATGACACGGTCATGGAACATTGTGATGACAAGAATTCTGGAGCATTGTGATGACAAGGGCAATGGAGCATTGTGATGACACGGTCATGGAACATTGTGATGACAAGAATTCTGGAGAATTGTGATGACAAGGGCCATGGAGAATTGTGATGACATGGTCATGGAACATTGTGATGACAAGAATTCTGGAGCATTTTAATGACACGGTCATGGAACATTGTGATGACAAGAATTATGGAGCATTGTGATGACACGGTCATGGAACATTGTGATGAAAAGAATTCTGGAGCATTGTGATGACAAGGGCCAAGGAGCATTGTGATGACACGGTCATGGAACATTGTGATGACAAGAATTCTGGAGCATTGTGATGACAAGGGCCATGGAGCATTGTGGTGTCATGGTCATGGAACATTGTGATGACAAGAATTATGGAGCATTGTGATGACAAGGGCCATGGAGCTTTGTGATGACACGGTCATGGAACTTTGTGATGACAAGAATTCTGGAGCATTGTGATGACAAGGGCCATGGAGCATTGTGATGACAAGTGTCACGGAGCATAGTAATGAGAGGTTTCATTGTGCACCGTGATGACAAGGGGGATGGAGTATTGTGATGAAACTGGTTCTGGAGCATTGTGATAACAAAAGCCATTGAGCATTGTGATGACAGGCATCATGGAGCATTGTGAAGAAAGGGGTCATGGGGAATTGTAATGACAATAGAGAAATGTGATGAAAATGGTCAGCAAGCAAATTGATTAAAGTGGTCATTTAGAATTGTCATGAAAAACTATATAGAGCATTGTGATGGCAAAGGTCATGTAGAAATGTGATGACCAGTGTCATGTAGCATTGTGATGACACGGTCATGGAATATTGTGATGACAAGAATTGTGGAGCATTGTGGTGACACGGTCATGGAACATTGTGATGACAAGAATTATGGAGCATTGTGATGACACGGTCATGGAATATTGTGATGACAAGAATTATGGAGCATTCTGATGACACGGTCATGGAACATTGTGATGACAAAAATTCTGGAGCATTGTGAGGACAAGGGCCATGGAGCATTGTGATGACACGGTCATGGAACATTGTGATGACAAGAATTCTGGAGCATTGTGATGACAAGGGCCATGGAGCTTTGTGATGACACGGTCATGGAACTTTGTGATGACAAGAATTCTGGAGCATTGTGATGCGAAGGGCCATGGAGAATTGTGATGACATGGTCATGCAACATGGTGATGACAAGAATTCTGGAGCATTGTGATGACAAGGGCCATGGAGCATTGTGATGACAAGTGTCACGGAGCATTGTAATGAGAGGTTTCATTGTGCACTGTGATGACAACGGGGATGGAGTATTGTGATGAAACTGGTCCTGGAGCATTGTGATAACAAAAGCCATTGAGCATTGTGATGACAGGCATCATGGAGCATTGTGAAGAAAGGGGTCATGGGGAATTGTAATGACAATAGAGAAATGTGATGAAAATGGTCAGCAAGCAAATTGATTAAAGTGGTCATTTAGAATTGTCATGAAAAACTATATAGAGCATTGTGATGGCAAAGGTCATGGAGAACTGTGATGACCAGTGTCATGTATCATTGTGATGACACGGTCATGGAACATTGTGATGATAAGAATTGTGGAGCATTGTGATGACACGGTCATGGAACATTGTGATGACAAGAATTCTGGAGCATTGTGATGACAAGGGCCATGGAGCATTGTGATGACACGGTCATGGAACATTGTGATGACAAGAATTCTGGAGCATTGTGATGACAAAGGCCATGGAGCATTGTGATGACACGGTCATGGAACATTGTGATGACAAGAATTCTGGAGAATTGTGATGACAAGGGCCATGGAGCATTGTGATGACATGGTCATGGAACATTGTGATGACAAGAATTCTTGAGCATTTTAATGACACGGTCATGGAACATTGTGATGACAAGAATTATGGAGCATTGTGATGACAAGGGCCATGGTGCATTGTGAAGACACGGTCATGGAACATTGTGATGACAAGCAATCTGGAGCATTGTGATGAAAAGGGCCATGGAGCATTGTGATGACACGGTCATGGAACATTGTGATGACAAGAATTCTGGAGCATTGTGATCACAAGGGCCATGGAGCATTGTGGTGACATGGTCATGGAACATTGTGATGACAAGAATTATGGAGCATTGTGATGACACGGTCATGGAGCATTGTGATGACAAGAATTATGGAGCATTGTGATGACACGGTCATGGATCATTGTGATGACAAGAATTCTGGAGCATTGTGATGACAAGGGCCATGGAGCATTGTGATGACACGGTCATGGAACATTGTGATGACAAGAATTCTGGAGCATTGTGATGACAAGGGCCATGGAGCATTGTGATGACACGGTCATGGAACATTGTGATGACAAGAATTCTGGAGCATTGTGATGAGAAGGGCCATGGAGAATTGTGATGACATGGTCATGGAACATGGTGATGACAAGAATTCTGGAGCATTGTGATGACACGGTCATGGAACATTGTGATGACAAGAATTCTGGAGCATGGTGATGACAAAGGCCATGGTGCATTGTGATGACACGGTCATGGAACTTTGTGATGACAAGCAATCTGGAGCATTGTGATGAAAAGGGCCATGGAGCACTGTGATGACATGGTCATGGAAAATTGTGATGACAAGAATTCTGGAGCATTGTGATGCGAAGGGCCATGGAGAATTGTGATGACATGGTCATGGAACATGGTGATGACAAGAATTCTGGAGCATTGTGATGACAAGTGTCACGGAGCATTGTAATGAGAGGTTTCATTGTGCACCGTGATGACAAGGGGGATGGAGTATTGTGATGAAACTGGTCCTGGAGCATTGTGATAAAAAAAGCCATTGAGCATTGTGATGACAGGCATCATGGAGCATTGTGAAGAAAGGGGTCATGGGGAATTGTAATGACAATAGAGAAATGTGATGAAAATGGTCAGCAAGCAAATTGATTAAAGTGGTCATTTAGAATTGTCATGAAAAACTATATAGAGCATTGTGATGGCAAAGGTCATGGAGAACTTTGATGACCAGTGTCATGTAGCATTGTGATGACACGGTCATGGAACATTGTGATGACAAGAATTGTGGAGCATTGTGGTGACACGGTCATGGAACATTGTGATGACAAGAATTATGGAGCATTGTGATGACACGGTCATGGAACATTGTGATGACAAGAATTCTGGAGAATTGTGATGACAAAGGCCATGGAGCATTGTGATGACACGGTCATGGAATATTGTGATGACAAGAATTCTGGAGCATTGTGATGACAAGGGCCATGGAGCATTGTGATGACACGGTCATGGAACATTGTGATGACAAGAATTCTGGAGCATTGTGATGACAAAGGCCATGGAGCATTGTGATGACACGGTCATGGAACATTGTGATGACAAGAATTCTGGAGCATTTTAATGACACGGTCATGGAACATTGTGATGACAAGAATTATGGAGCATTGTGATGACAAGGGCCATGGTGCATTGTGAAGACACGGTCATGGAACATTGTGATGACAAGCAATCTGGAGCATTGTGATGAAAAGGGCCATGGAGCATTGTGATGACACGGTCATGGAACATTGTGATGGCAAGAATTCTGGAGCATTGTGATGACAAGGGCCATGGAGCATTGTGGTGACATGGTCATGGAACATTGTGATGACAAGAATTATGGAGCATTGTGATGACACGGTCATGGAGCATTGTGATGACAAGAATTATGGAGCATTGTGATGACACGGTCATGGAACTTTGTGATGACAAGAATTCTGGAGCATTGTGATGACAAGGGCCATGGAGCATTTTGATGACACGGTCATGGAACATTGTGATGACAAGAATTCTGGAGCATTGTGATGACAAGGGCCATGGAGCATTGTGATGACACGGTCATGGAACATTGTGATGACAAGAATTCTGGAGCATTGTGATGACAAGGGCCATGGTGCATTGTGATGACACGGTCATGGAACATTGTGATGACAAGCAATCTGGAGCATTGTGATGAAAAGGGCCATGGAACATTGTGATGACATGGTCATGGAACATTGTGATGACAAGAAATCTGGAGCATTGTGATGAGAAGGGCCATGGAGAATTGTGATGACATGGTCATGGAACATGGTGATGACAAGAATTCTGGAGCATTGTGATGACACGGTCATGGAACATTGTGATGACAAGAATTCTGGAGCATGGTGATGACAAAGGCCATGGTGCATTGTGATGACACGGTCATAGAACTTTGTGATGACAAGCAATCTGGAGCATTGTGATGAAAAGGGCCATGGAGCATTGTGATGACACGGTCATGGAACATTGTGATGACAAGAATTCTGGAGCATTGTGATGCGAAGGGCCATGGAGAATTGTGATGACATGGTCTAGGAACATGGTGATGACAAGAATTCTGGAGCATTGTGATGACAAGTGTCACGGAGCATTGTAATGAGAGGTTTCATTGTGCACCGTGATGACAAGGGGGATGGAGTATTGTGATGAAACTGGTCCTGGAGCATTGTGATAACAAAAGCCATTGAGCATTGTGATGACAGGCATCATGGAGCATTGTGAAGAAAGGGGTCATGGGGAATTGTAATGACAATAGAGAAATGTGATGAAAATGGTCAGCAAGCAAATTGATTAAAGTGGTCATTTAGAATTGTCATGAAAAACTATATAGAGCATTGTGATGGCAAAGGTCATGGAGAACTTTGATGACCAGTGTCATGTAGCATTGTGATGACACGGTCATGGAACATTGTGATGACAAGAATTGTGGAGCATTGTGGTGACACGGTCATGGAACATTGTGATGACAAGAATTATGGAGCATTGTGATGACACGGTCATGGAACATTGTGATGACAAGAATTCTGGAGAATTGTGATGACAAGGGCCATGGAGCATTGTGATGACACGGTCATGGAATATTGTGATGAAAAGAATTCTGGAGCATTGTGATGACAAGGGCCATGGAGCATTGTGGTGACACGGTCATGGAACATTGTGATGACAAGAATTATGGAGCATTGTGATGACACGGTCATGGAACATTGTGATGACAAGAATTCTGGAGCATTGTGATGACAAGGGCCATGGAGCATTGTGATGACACGGTCATGGAACATTGTGATGACAAGAATTCTGGAGCATTGTGATGACAAGGGCCATGGAGCATTGTGATGACACGGTCATGGAACATTGTGATGACAAGAATTCTGGAGCATTGTGATGACAAAGGCCATGGAGCATTGTGATGACACGGTCATGGAACATTGTGATGACAAGAATTCTGGAGAATTGTGATGACAAGGGCCATGGAGCATTGTGATGACATGGTCATGGAACATTGTGATGACAAGAATTCTGGAGCATTTTAATGACACGGTCATGGAACATTGTGATGACAAGAATTATGGAGCATTGTGATGACAAGGGCCATGGTGCATTGTGAAGACACGGTCATGGAACATTGTGATGACAAGCAATCTGGAGCATTGTGATGAAAAGGGCCATGGAGCATTGTGATGACACGGTCATGGAACATTGTGATGACAAGAATTCTGGAGCATTGTGATCACAAGGGCCATGGAGCATTGTGGTGACATGGTCATGGAACATTGTGATGACAAGAATTATGGAGCATTGTGATGACACGGTCATGGAGCATTGTGATGACAAGAATTATGGAGCATTGTGATGACACGGTCATGGAACATTGTGATGACAAGAATTCTGGAGCATTGTGATGACAAGGGCCATGGAGCATTGTGATGACACGGTCATGGAACATTGTGATGACAAGAATTCTGGAGCATTGTGATGACAAGGGCCATGGAGCATTGTGATGACACGGTCATGGAACATTGTGATGACAAGAATTCTGGAGCATTGTGATGACAAGGGCCATGGAGCATTGTGATGACACGGTCATGGAACATTGTGATGACAAGAATTCTGGAGAATTGTGATGACAAGGGCCATGGAGCATTGTGATGACATGGTCATGGAACATTGTGATGACAAGAATTCTGGAGCATTTTAATTACACGGTCATGGAATATTGTGATGACAAGAATTATGGAGCATTGTGATGACAAGGGCCATGGTGCATTGTGATGACACGGTCATGGAACATTGTGATGACAAGCAATCTGGAGCATTGTGATGAAAAGGGCAATGGAGCATTGTGATGACACGGTCATGGAACATTGTGATGACAAGAATTCTGGAGCATTGTGATGAGAAGGGCCATGGAGAATTGTGATGACATGGTCATGGAACATGGTGATGACAAGAATTCTGGAGCATTGTGATGACACGGTCATGGAACATTGTGATGACAAGAATTCTGGAGCATGGTGATGACAAAGGCCATGGTGCATTGTGATGACACGGTCATGGAACTTTGTGATGACAAGCAATCTGGAGCATTGTGATGAAAAGGGCCATGGAGCATTGTGATGACATGCTCATGGAACATTGTGATGACAAGAATTCTGGAGCATTGTGATGCGAAGGGCCATGGAGAATTGTGATGACATGGTCATGGAACATGGTGATGACAAGAATTCTGGAGCATTGTGATGACAAGTGTCACGGAGCATTGTAATGAGAGGTTTCATTGTGCACCGTGATGACAAGGGGGATGGAGTATTGTGATGAAACTGGTCCTGGAGCATTGTGATAACAAAAGCCATTGAGCATTGTGATGACAGGCATCATGGAGCATTGTGAAGAAAGGGGTCATGGGGAATTGTAATGACAATAGAGAAATGTGATGAAAATGGTCAGCAAGCAAATTGATTAAAGTGGTCATTTAGAATTGTCATGAAAAACTATATAGAGCATTGTGATGGCAAAGGTCATGGAGAACTTTGATGACCAGTGTCATGTAGCATTGTGATGACACGGTCATGGAACATTGTGATGACAAGAATTGTGGAGCATTGTGGTGACACGGTCATGGAACATTGTGATGACAAGAATTATGGAGCATTGTGATGACACGGTCATGGAACATTGTGATGACAAGAATTCTGGAGAATTGTGATGACAAGGGCCATGGAGCATTGTGATGACACGGTCATGGAATATTGTGATGAAAAGAATTCTGGAGCATTGTGATGACAAGGGCCATGGAGCATTGTGGTGACACGGTCATGGAACATTGTGATGACAAGAATTATGGAGCATTGTGATGACACGGTCATGGAACATTGTGATGACAAGAATTCTGGAGCATTGTGATGACAAGGGCCATGGAGCATTGTGATGACACGGTCATGGAACATTGTGATGACAAGAATTCTGGAGCATTGTGATGACAAGGGCCATGGAGCATTGTGATGACACGGTCATGGAACATTGTGATGACAAGAATTCTGGAGCATTGTGATGACAAAGGCCATGGAGCATTGTGATGACACGGTCATGGAACATTGTGATGACAAGAATTCTGGAGAATTGTGATGACAAGGGCCATGGAGCATTGTGATGACATGGTCATGGAACATTGTGATGACAAGAATTCTGGAGCATTTTAATGACACGGTCATGGAACATTGTGATGACAAGAATTATGGAGCATTGTGATGACAAGGGCCATGGTGCATTGTGAAGACACGGTCATGGAACATTGTGATGACAAGCAATCTGGAGCATTGTGATGAAAAGGGCCATGGAGCATTGTGATGACACGGTCATGGAACATTGTGATGACAAGAATTCTGGAGCATTGTGATCACAAGGGCCATGGAGCATTGTGGTGACATGGTCATGGAACATTGTGATGACAAGAATTATGGAGCATTGTGATGACACGGTCATGGAGCATTGTGATGACAAGAATTATGGAGCATTGTGATGACACGGTCATGGAACATTGTGATGACAAGAATTCTGGAGCATTGTGATGACAAGGGCCATGGAGCATTGTGATGACACGGTCATGGAACATTGTGATGACAAGAATTCTGGAGCATTGTGATGACAAGGGCCATGGAGCATTGTGATGACACGGTCATGGAACATTGTGATGACAAGAATTCTGGAGCATTGTGATGACAAGGGCCATGGAGCATTGTGATGACACGGTCATGGAACATTGTGATGACAAGAATTCTGGAGAATTGTGATGACAAGGGCCATGGAGCATTGTGATGACATGGTCATGGAACATTGTGATGACAAGAATTCTGGAGCATTTTAATTACACGGTCATGGAATATTGTGATGACAAGAATTATGGAGCATTGTGATGACAAGGGCCATGGTGCATTGTGATGACACGGTCATGGAACATTGTGATGACAAGCAATCTGGAGCATTGTGATGAAAAGGGCAATGGAGCATTGTGATGACACGGTCATGGAACATTGTGATGACAAGAATTCTGGAGCATTGTGATGAGAAGGGCCATGGAGAATTGTGATGACATGGTCATGGAACATGGTGATGACAAGAATTCTGGAGCATTGTGATGACACGGTCATGGAACATTGTGATGACAAGAATTCTGGAGCATGGTGATGACAAAGGCCATGGTGCATTGTGATGACACGGTCATGGAACTTTGTGATGACAAGCAATCTGGAGCATTGTGATGAAAAGGGCCATGGAGCATTGTGATGACATGGTCATGGAACATTGTGATGACAAGAATTCTGGAGCATTGTGATGCGAAGGGCCATGGAGAATTGTGATGACATGGTCATGGAACATGGTGATGACAAGAATTCTGGAGCATTGTGATGACAAGTGTCACGGAGCATTGTAATGAGAGGTTTCATTGTGCACCGTGATGACAAGGGGGATGGAGTATTGTGATGAAACTGGTCCTGGAGCATTGTGATAACAAAAGCCATTGAGCATTGTGATGACAGGCATCATGGAGCATTGTGAAGAAAGGGGTCATGGGGAATTGTAATGACAATAGAGAAATGTGATGAAAATGGTCAGCAAGCAAATTGATTAAAGTGGTCATTTAGAATTGTCATGAAAAACTATATAGAGCATTGTGATGGCAAAGGTCATGGAGAACTTTGATGACCAGTGTCATGTAGCATTGTGATGACACGGTCATGGAACATTGTGATGACAAGAATTGTGGAGCATTGTGGTGACACGGTCATGGAACATTGTGATGACAAGAATTATGGAGCATTGTGATGACACGGTCATGGAACATTGTGATGACAAGAATTCTGGAGAATTGTGATGACAAGGGCCATGGAGCATTGTGATGACACGGTCATGGAATATTGTGATGACAAGAATTCTGGAGCATTGTGATGACAAGGGCCATGGAGCATTGTGGTGACACGTTCATGGAACATTGTGATGACAAGAATTATGGAGCATTGTGATGACACGGTCATGGAACATTGTGATGACAAGAATTATGGAGCATTGTGATGACACGGTCATGGAACATTGTGATGACAAGAATTCTGGAGCATTGTGATGACAAGGGCCATGGAGCATTGTGATGACACGGTCATGGAACATTGTGATGACAAGAATTCTGGAGCATTGTGATGACAAGGGCCATGGTGCATTGTGATGACACGGTCATGGAACATTGTGATGACAAGAATTCTGGAGCATTGTGATGACAAAGGCCATGGAGCATTGTGATGACACGGTCATGGAACATTGTGATGACAAGAATTCTGGAGAATTGTGATGACAAGGGCCATGGAGCATTGTGATGACATGGTCATGAACATTGTGATGAAAAGAATTCTGGAGCATTTTAATGACACGGTCATGGAACATTGTGATGACAAGAACTATGGAGCATTGTGATGACAAGGGCCATGGTGCATTGTGAAGACACGGTCATGGAACATTGTGAAGACAAGCAATCTGGAGCATAGTGATGAAAAGGGCCATGGAGCATTGTGATGACACGGTCATGGAACATTGTGATGGCAAGAATTCTGGAGCATTGTGATCACAAGGGCCATGGAGCATTGTGGTGACATGGTCATGGAACATTGTGATGACAAAAATTATGGAGCATTGTGATGACACGGTCATGGATCATTGTGATGACAAGAATTCTGGAGCATTGTGATGACAAGGGCCATGGAGCATTGTGATGACACGGTCATGGAACATTGTGATGACAAGAATTCTGGAGCATTGTGATGACAAGGGCCATGGAGCATTGTGATGACACGGTCATGGAACATTGTGATGACAAGAATTCTGGAGCATTGTGATGAGAAGGGCCATGGAGAATTGTGATGACATGGTCATGGAACATGGTGATGACAAGAATTCTGGAGCATTGTGATGACACGGTCATGGAACATTGT
The DNA here is from genome assembly GCF_949987535.1 of Balaenoptera acutorostrata. Taxonomy (NCBI): domain Eukaryota; kingdom Metazoa; phylum Chordata; class Mammalia; order Artiodactyla; family Balaenopteridae; genus Balaenoptera; species Balaenoptera acutorostrata. Next base: position 237,537 of record NW_026646259.1, on the reverse strand, counting down.
GATGACAAGAATTCTGGAGCATGGTGATGACAAAGGCCATGGTGCATTGTGATGACACGGTCATGGAACTTTGTGATGACAAGCAATCTGGAGCATTGTGATGAAAAGGGCCATGGAGCATTGTGATGACATGGTCATGGAACATTGTGATGACAAGAATTCTGGAGCATTGTGATGCGAAGGGCCATGGAGAATTGTGATGACATGGTCATGGAACATGGTGATGACAAGAATTCTGGAGCATTGTGATGACAAGTGTCACGGAGCATTGTAATGAGAGGTTTCATTGTGCACCGTGATGACAAGGGGGATGGAGTATTGTGATGAAACTGGTCCTGGAGCATTGTGATAACAAAAGCCATTGAGCATTGTGATGACAGGCATCATGGAGCATTGTGAAGAAAGGGGTCATGGGGAATTGTAATGACAATAGAGAAATGTGATGAAAATGGTCAGCAAGCAAATTGATTAAAGTGGTCATTTAGAATTGTCATGAAAAACTATATAGAGCATTGTGATGGCAAAGGTCATGGAGAAATTTGATGACCAGTGTCATGTAGCATTGTGATGACACGGTCATGGAACATTGTGATGACAAGAATTATGGAGCATTGTGATGACACGGTCATGGAGCATTGTGATGACAAGAATTATGGAGCATTGTGATGACACGGTCATGGATCATTGTGATGACAAGAATTCTGGAGCATTGTGATGACAAGGGCCATGGAGCATTGTGATGACACGGTCATGGAACATTGTGATGACAAGAATTCTGGAGCATTGTGATGACAAGGGCCATGGAGCATTGTGATGACACGGTCATGGAACATTGTGATGACAAGAATTCTGGAGCATTGTGATGAGAAGGGCCATGGAGAATTGTGATGACATGGTCATGGAACATGGTGATGACAAGAATTCTGGAGCATTGTGATGACACGGTCATGGAACATTGTGATGACAAGAATTCTGGAGCATGGTGATGACAAAGGCCATGGTGCATTGTGATGACACGGTCATGGAACTTTGTGATGACAAGCAATCTGGAGCATTGTGATGAAAAGGGCCATGGAGCACTGTGATGACATGGTCATGGAAAATTGTGATGACAAGAATACTGGAGCATTGTGATGCGAAGGGCCATGGAGAATTGTGATGACATGGTCATGGAACATGGTGATGACAAGAATTCTGGAGCATTGTGATGACAAGTGTCACGGAGCATTGTAATGAGAGGTTTCATTGTGCACCGTGATGACAAGGGGGATGGAGTATTGTGATGAAACTGGTCCTGGAGCATTGTGATAAAAAAAGCCATTGAGCATTGTGATGACAGGCATCATGGAGCATTGTGAAGAAAGGGGTCATGGGGAATTGTAATGACAATAGAGAAATGTGATGAAAATGGTCAGCAAGCAAATTGATTAAAGTGGTCATTTAGAATTGTCATGAAAAACTATATAGAGCATTGTGATGGCAAAGGTCATGGAGAACTTTGATGACCAGTGTCATGTAGCATTGTGATGACACGGTCATGGAACATTGTGATGACAAGAATTGTGGAGCATTGTGGTGACACGGTCATGGAACATTGTGATGACAAGAATTATGGAGCATTGTGATGACACGGTCATGGAACATTGTGATGACAAGAATTCTGGAGAATTGTGATGACAAGGGCCATGGAGCATTGTGATGACACGGTCATGGAATATTGTGATGACAAGAATTCTGGAGCATTGTGATGACAAGGGCCATGGAGCATTGTGATGACACGGTCATGGAACATTGTGATGACAAGAATTCTGGAGCATTGTGATGACAAAGGCCATGGAGCATTGTGATGACACGGTCATGGAACATTGTGATGACAAGAATTCTGGAGCATTTTAATGACACGGTCATGGAACATTGTGATGACAAGAATTCTGGAGCATTGTGATGAGAAGGGCCATGGAGAATTGTGATGACATGGTCATGGAACATGGTGATGACAAGAATTCTGGAGCATTGTGATGACACGGTCATGGAACATTGTGATGACAAGAATTCTGGAGCATGGTGATGACAAAGGCCATGGTGCATTGTGATGACACGGTCATGGAACTTTGTGATGACAAGCAATCTGGAGCATTGTGATGAAAAGGGCCATGGAGCATTGTGATGACATGGTCATGGAACATTGTGATGACAAGAATTCTGGAGCATTGTGATGCGAAGGGCCATGGAGAATTGTGATGACATGGTCATGGAACATGGTGATGACAAGAATTCTGGAGCATTGTGATGACAAGTGTCACGGAGCATTGTAATGAGAGGTTTCATTGTGCACCGTGATGACAAGGGGGATGGAGTATTGTGATGAAACTGGTCCTGGAGCATTGTGATAACAAAAGCCATTGAGCATTGTGATGACAGGCATCATGGAGCATTGTGAAGAAAGGGGTCATGGGGAATTGTAATGACAATAGAGAAATGTGATGAAAATGGTCAGCAAGCAAATTGATTAAAGTGGTCATTTAGAATTGTCATGAAAAACTATATAGAGCATTGTGATGGCAAAGGTCATGGAGAAATTTGATGACCAGTGTCATGTAGCATTGTGATGACACGGTCATGGAACATTGTGATGACAAGAATTGTGGAGCATTGTGGTGACACGGTCATGGAACATTGTGATGACAAGAATTATGGAGCATTGTGATGACACGGTCATGGAACATTGTGATGACAAGAATTCTGGAGAATTGTGATGACAAGGGCCATGGATCATTGTGATGACACGGTCATGGAATATTGTGATGACAAGAATTCTGGAGCATTGTGATGACAAGGGCCATGGAGCATTGTGGTGACACGGTCATGGAACATTGTGATGACAAGAATTATGGAGCATTGTGATGACACGGTCATGGAACATTGTGATGACAAGAATTCTGGAGCATTGTGATGACACGGTCATGGATCATTGTGATGACAAGAATTCTGGAGCATTGTGATGACAAGGGCCATGGAGCATTGTGATGACACGGTCATGGAACATTGTGATGACAAGAATTCTGGAGCATTGTGATGACAAGGGCCATGGAGCATTGTGATGACACGGTCATGGAACATTGTGATGACAAGAATTCTGGAGCATTGTGATGACAAAGGCCATGGAGCATTGTGATGACACGGTCATGGAACATTGTGATGACAAGAATTCTGGAGAATTGTGATAACAAGGGCCATGGAGCATTGTGATGACATGGTCATGGAACATTGTGATGACAAGAATTCTGGAGCATTTTAATTACACGGTCATGGAATATTGTGATGACAAGAATTATGGAGCATTGTGATGACAAGGGCCATGGTGCATTGTGATGACACGGTCATGGAACATTGTGATGACAAGCAATCTGGAGCATTGTGATGAAAAGGGCAATGGAGCATTGTGATGACACGGTCATGGAACATTGTGATGACAAGAATTCTGGAGCATTGTGATGAGAAGGGCCATGGAGAATTGTGATGACATGGTCATGGAACATGGTGATGACAAGAATTCTGGAGCATTGTGATGACACGGTCATGGAACATTGTGATGACAAGAATTCTGGAGCATGGTGATGACAAGGGCCATGGATCATTGTGATGACACGGTCATGAAACATTGTGATGACAAGAATTCTGGAGCATTGTGATGACAAGGGCCATGGAGCATTGTGATGACACGGTCATGGAACATTGTGATGACAAGAATTCTGGAGCATTGTGATGACAAAGGCCATGGAGCATTGTGATGACACGGTCATGGAACATTGTGATGACAAGAATTCTGGAGAATTGTGATGACAAGGGCCATGGAGCATTGTGATGACATGGTCATGGAACATTGTGATGACAAGAATTCTGGAGCATTTTAATGACACGGTCATGGAACATTGTGATGACAAGAATTATGGAGCATTGTGATGACAAGGGCCATGGTGCATTGTGAAGACACGGTCATGGAACATTGTGATGACAAGCAATCTGGAGCATTGTGATGAAAAGGGCCATGGAGCATTATGATGACACGGTCATGGAACATTGTGATGACAAGAATTCTGAAGCATTGTGATCACAAGGGCCATGGAGCATTGTGGTGACATGGTCATGGAACATTGTGATGACAAGAATTATGGAGCATTGTGATGACACGGTCATGGATCATTGTGATGACAAGAATTCTGGAGCATTGTGATGACAAGGGCCATGGAGCATTGTGATGACACGGTCATGGAACATTGTGATGACAAGAATTCTGGAGCATTGTGATGACAAGGGCCATGGAGCATTGTGATGACACGGTCATGGAACATTGTGATGACAAGAATTCTGGAGCATGGTGATGACAAAGGCCATGGTGCATTGTGATGACACGGTCATGGAACTTTGTGATGACAAGCAATCTGGAGCATTGTGATGAAAAGGGCCATGGAGCACTGTGATGACATGGTCATGGAAAATTGTGATGACAAGAATTCTGGAGCATTGTGATGCGAAGGGCCATGGAGAATTGTGATGACATGGTCATGGAACATGGTGATGACAAGAATTCTGGAGCATTGTGATGACAAGTGTCACGGAGCATTGTAATGAGAGGTTTCATTGTGCACCGTGATGACAAGGGGGATGGAGTATTGTGATGAAACTGGTCCTGGAGCATTGTGATAAAAAAAGCCATTGAGCATTGTGATGACAGGCATCATGGAGCATTGTGAAGAAAGGGGTCATGGGGAATTGTAATGACAATAGAGAAATGTGATGAAAATGGTCAGCAAGCAAATTGATTAAAGTGGTCATTTAGAATTGTCATGAAAAACTATATAGAGCATTGTGATGGCAAAGGTCATGGAGAACTTTGATGACCAGTGTCATGTAGCATTGTGATGACACGGTCATGGAACATTGTGATGACAAGAATTGTGGAGCATTGTGGTGCCACGGTCATGGAACATTGTGATGACAAGAATTATGGAGCATTGTGATGACACGGTCATGGAACATTGTGATGACAAGAATTCTGGAGAATTGTGATGACAAGGGCCATGGAGCATTGTGATGACACGGTCATGGAATATTGTGATGACAAGAATTCTGGAGCATTGTGATGACAAGGGCCATGGAGCATTGTGATGACACGGTCATGGAACATTGTGATGACAAGAATTCTGGAGCATTGTGATGACAAAGGCCATGGAGCATTGTGATGACACGGTCATGGAACATTGTGATGACAAGAATTCTGGAGCATTTTAATGACACGGTCATGGAACATTGTGATGACAAGAATTATGGAGCATTGTGATGACAAGGGCCATGGTGCATTGTGAAGACACGGTCATGGAACATTGTGATGACAAGCAATCTGGAGCATTGTGATGAAAAGGGCCATGGAGCATTGTGATGACACGGTCATGGAACATTGTGATGGCAAGAATTCTGGAGCATTGTGATGACAAGGGCCATGGAGCATTGTGGTGACATGGTCATGGAACATTGTGATGACAAGAATTATGGAGCATTGTGATGACACGGTCATGGAGCATTGTGATGACAAGAATTATGGAGCATTGTGATGACACGGTCATGGAACTTTGTGATGACAAGAATTCTGGAGCATTGTGATGACAAGGGCCATGGAGCATTTTGATGACACGGTCATGGAACATTGTGATGACAAGAATTCTGGAGCATTGTGATGACAAGGGCCATGGAGCATTGTGATGACACGGTCATGGAACATTGTGATGACAAGAATTCTGGAGCATTGTGATGACAAGGGCCATGGTGCATTGTGATGACACGGTCATGGAACATTGTGATGACAAGCAATCTGGAGCATTGTGATGAAAAGGGCCATGGAACATTGTGATGACATGGTCATGGAACATTGTGATGACAAGAATTCTGGAGCATTGTGATGAGAAGGGCCATGGAGAATTGTGATGACATGGTCATGGAACATGGTGATGACAAGAATTCTGGAGCATTGTGATGACACGGTCATGGAACATTGTGATGACAAGAATTCTGGAGCATGGTGATGACAAAGGCCATGGTGCATTGTGATGACACGGTCATAGAACTTTGTGATGACAAGCAATCTGGAGCATTGTGATGAAAAGGGCCATGGAGCATTGTGATGACACGGTCATGGAACATTGTGATGACAAGAATTCTGGAGCATTGTGATGCGAAGGGCCATGGAGAATTGTGATGACATGGTCATGGAACATGGTGATGACAAGAATTCTGGAGCATTGTGATGACAAGTGTCACGGAGCATTGTAATGAGAGGTTTCATTGTGCACCGTGATGACAAGGGGGATGGAGTATTGTGATGAAACTGGTCCTGGAGCATTGTGATAACAAAAGCCATTGAGCATTGTGATGACAGGCATCATGGAGCATTGTGAAGAAAGGGGTCATGGGGAAATGTAATGACAATAGAGAAATGTGATGAAAATGGTCAGCAAGCAAATTGATTAAAGTGGTCATTTAGAATTGTCATGAAAAACTATATAGAGCATTGTGATGGCAAAGGTCATGGAGAACTTTGATGACCAGTGTCATGTAGCATTGTGATGACACGGTCATGGAACATTGTGATGACAAGAATTGTGGAGCATTGTGGTGACACGGTCATGGAACATTGTGATGACAAGAATTATGGAGCATTGTGATGACACGGTCATGGAACATTGTGATGACAAGAATTCTGGAGAATTGTGATGACAAGGGCCATGGAGCATTGTGATGACATGGTCATGGAATATTGTGATGACAAGAATTCTGGAGCATTGTGATGACAAGGGCCATGGAGCATTGTGGTGACACGGTCATGGAACATTGTGATGACAAGAATTATGGAGCATTGTGATGACACGGTCATGGAACATTGTGATGACAAGAATTATGGAGCATTGTGATGACACGGTCATGTAACATTGTGATGACAAGAATTCTGGAGCATTGTGATGACAAGGGCCATGGAGCATTGTGATGACACGGTCATGGAACATTGTGATGACAAGAATTCTGGAGCATTGTGATGACAAGGGCCATGGAGCATTGTGATGACACGGTCATGGAACATTGTGATGACAAGAATTCTGGAGCATTGTGATGACAAAGGCCATGGAGCATTGTGATGACACGGTCATGGAACATTGTGATGACAAGAATTCTGGAGAATTGTGATGACAAGGGCCATGGAGCATTGTGATGACATGGTCATGGAACATTGTGATGACAAGAATTCTGGAGCATTTTAATGACACGGTCATGGAACATTGTGATGACAAGAATTATGGAGCATTGTGATGACAAGGGCCATGGTGCATTGTGAAGACACGGTCATGGAACATTGTGATGACAAGCAATCTGGAGCATTGTGATGAAAAGGGCCATGGAGCATTGTGATGACACGGTCATGGAACATTGTGATGACAAGAATTCTGGAGCATTGTGATCACAAGGGCCATGGAGCATTGTGGTGACATGGTCATGGAACATTGTGATGACAAGAATTATGGAGCATTGTGATGACACGGTCATGGAGCATTGTGATGACAAGAATTATGGAGCATTGTGATGACACGGTCATGGAACATTGTGATGACAAGAATAATGGAGCATTGTGATGACAAGGGCCATGGAGCATTGTGATGACACGGTCATGGAACATTGTGATGACAAGAATTCTGGAGCATTGTGATGACAAGGGCCATGGAGCATTGTGATGACACGGTCATGGAACATTGTGATGACAAGAATTCTGGAGCATTGTGATGACAAGGGCCATGGAGCATTGTGATGACACGGTCATGGAACATTGTGATGACAAGAATTCTGGAGAATTGTGATGACAAGGGCCATGGAGCATTGTGATGACATGGTCATGAACATTGTGATGAAAAGAATTCTGGAGCATTTTAATGACACGGTCATGGAACATTGTGATGACAAGAACTATGGAGCATTGTGATGACAAGGGCCATGGTGCATTGTGAAGACACGGTCATGGAACATTGTGAAGACAAGCAATCTGGAGCATAGTGATGAAAAGGGCCATGGAGCATTGTGATGACACGGTCATGGAACATTGTGATGGCAAGAATTCTGGAGCATTGTGATCACAAGGGCCATGGAGCATTGTGGTGACATGGTCATGGAACATTGTGATGACAAAAATTATGGAGCATTGTGATGACACGGTCATGGATCATTGTGATGACAAGAATTCTGGAGCATTGTGATGACAAGGGCCATGGAGCATTGTGATGACACGGTCATGGAACATTGTGATGACAAGAATTCTGGAGCATTGTGATGACAAGGGCCATGGAGCATTGTGATGACACGGTCATGGAACATTGTGATGACAAGAATTCTGGAGCATTGTGATGAGAAGGGCCATGGAGAATTGTGATGACATGGTCATGGAACATGGTGATGACAAGAATTCTGGAGCATTGTGATGACACGGTCATGGAACATTGTGATGACAAGAATTCTGGAGCATGGTGATGACAAAGGCCATGGTGCATTGTGATGACACGGTCATGGAACTTTGTGATGACAAGCAATCTGGAGCATTGTGATGAAAAGGGCCATGGAGCATTGTGATGACATGGTCATGGAACATTGTGATGACAAGAATTCTGGAGCATTGTGATGCGAAGGGCCATGGAGAATTGTGATGACATGGTCATGGAACATGGTGATGACAAGAATTCTGGAGCATTGTGATGACAAGTGTCACGGAGCATTGTAATGAGAGGTTTCATTGTGCACCGTGATGACAAGGGGGATGGAGTATTGTGATGAAACTGGTCCTGGAGCATTGTGATAACAAAAGCCATTGAGCATTGTGATGACAGGCATCATGGAGCATTGTGAAGAAAGGGGTCATGGGGAATTGTAATGACAATAGAGAAATGTGATGAAAATGGTCAGCAAGCAAATTGATTAAAGTGGTCATTTAGAATTGTCATGAAAAACTATATAGAGCATTGTGATGGCAAAGGTCATGGAGAAATTTGATGACCAGTGTCATGTAGCATTGTGATGACACGGTCATGGAACATTGTGATGACAAGAATTATGGAGCATTGTGATGACACGGTCATGGAGCATTGTGATGACAAGAATTATGGAGCATTGTGATGACACGGTCATGGATCATTGTGATGACAAGAATTCTGGAGCATTGTGATGACAAGGGCCATGGAGCATTGTGATGACACGGTCATGGAACATTGTGATGACAAGAATTCTGGAGCATTGTGATGACAAGGGCCATGGAGCATTGTGATGACACGGTCATGGAACATTGTGATGACAAGAATTCTGGAGCATTGTGATGAGAAGGGCCATGGAGAATTGTGATGACATGGTCATGGAACATGGTGATGACAAGAATTCTGGAGCATTGTGATGACACGGTCATGGAACATTGTGATGACAAGAATTCTGGAGCATGGTGATGACAAAGGCCATGGTGCATTGTGATGACACGGTCATGGAACTTTGTGATGACAAGCAATCTGGAGCATTGTGATGAAAAGGGCCATGGAGCACTGTGATGACATGGTCATGGAAAATTGTGATGACAAGAATTCTGGAGCATTGTGATGCGAAGGGCCATGGAGAATTGTGATGACATGGTCATGGAACATGGTGATGACAAGAATTCTGGAGCATTGTGATGACAAGTGTCACGGAGCATTGTAATGAGAGGTTTCATTGTGCACCGTGATGACAAGGGGGATGGAGTATTGTGATGAAACTGGTCCTGGAGCATTGTGATAAAAAAAGCCATTGAGCATTGTGATGACAGGCATCATGGAGCATTGTGAAGAAAGGGGTCATGGGGAATTGTAATGACAATAGAGAAATGTGATGAAAATGGTCAGCAAGCAAATTGATTAAAGTGGTCATTTAGAATTGTCATGAAAAACTATATAGAGCATTGTGATGGCAAAGGTCATGGAGAACTTTGATGACCAGTGTCATGTAGCATTGTGATGACACGGTCATGGAACATTGTGATGACAAGAATTGTGGAGCATTGTGGTGACACGGTCATGGAACATTGTGATGACAAGAATTATGGAGCATTGTGATGACACGGTCATGGAACATTGTGATGACAAGAATTCTGGAGAATTGTGATGACAAGGGCCATGGAGCATTGTGATGACACGGTCATGGAATATTGTGATGACAAGAATTCTGGAGCATTGTGATGACAAGGGCCATGGAGCATTGTGATGACACGGTCATGGAACATTGTGATGACAAGAATTCTGGAGCATTGTGATGACAAAGGCCATGGAGCATTGTGATGACACGGTCATGGAACATTGTGATGACAAGAATTCTGGAGCATTTTAATGACACGGTCATGGAACATTGTGATGACAAGAATTCTGGAGCATTGTGATGAGAAGGGCCATGGAGAATTGTGATGACATGGTCATGGAACATGGTGATGACAAGAATTCTGGAGCATTGTGATGACACGGTCATGGAACATTGTGATGACAAGAATTCTGGAGCATGGTGATGACAAAGGCCATGGTGCATTGTGATGACACGGTCATGGAACTTTGTGATGACAAGCAATCTGGAGCATTGTGATGAAAAGGGCCATGGAGCATTGTGATGACATGGTCATGGAACATTGTGATGACAAGAATTCTGGAGCATTGTGATGCGAAGGGCCATGGAGAATTGTGATGACATGGTCATGGAACATGGTGATGACAAGAATTCTGGAGCATTGTGATGACAAGTGTCACGGAGCATTGTAATGAGAGGTTTCATTGTGCACCGTGATGACAAGGGGGATGGAGTATTGTGATGAAACTGGTCCTGGAGCATTGTGATAACAAAAGCCATTGAGCATTGTGATGACAGGCATCATGGAGCATTGTGAAGAAAGGGGTCATGGGGAATTGTAATGACAATAGAGAAATGTGATGAAAATGGTCAGCAAGCAAATTGATTAAAGTGGTCATTTAGAATTGTCATGAAAAACTATATAGAGCATTGTGATGGCAAAGGTCATGGAGAAATTTGATGACCAGTGTCATGTAGCATTGTGATGACACGGTCATGGAACATTGTGATGACAAGAATTGTGGAGCATTGTGGTGACACGGTCATGGAACATTGTGATGACAAGAATTATGGAGCATTGTGATGACACGGTCATGGAACATTGTGATGACAAGAATTCTGGAGAATTGTGATGACAAGGGCCATGGATCATTGTGATGACACGGTCATGGAATATTGTGATGACAAGAATTCTGGAGCATTGTGATGACAAGGGCCATGGAGCATTGTGGTGACACGGTCATGGAACATTGTGATGACAAGAATTATGGAGCATTGTGATGACACGGTCATGGAACATTGTGATGACAAGAATTCTGGAGCATTGTGATGACACGGTCATGGATCATTGTGATGACAAGAATTCTGGAGCATTGTGATGACAAGGGCCATGGAGCATTGTGATGACACGGTCATGGAACATTGTGATGACAAGAATTCTGGAGCATTGTGATGACAAGGGCCATGGAGCATTGTGATGACACGGTCATGGAACATTGTGATGACAAGAATTCTGGAGCATTGTGATGACAAAGGCCATGGAGCATTGTGATGACACGGTCATGGAACATTGTGATGACAAGAATTCTGGAGAATTGTGATAACAAGGGCCATGGAGCATTGTGATGACATGGTCATGGAACATTGTGATGACAAGAATTCTGGAGCATTTTAATTACACGGTCATGGAATATTGTGATGACAAGAATTATGGAGCATTGTGATGACAAGGGCCATGGTGCATTGTGATGACACGGTCATGGAACATTGTGATGACAAGCAATCTGGAGCATTGTGATGAAAAGGGCAATGGAGCATTGTGATGACACGGTCATGGAACATTGTGATGACAAGAATTCTGGAGCATTGTGATGAGAAGGGCCATGGAGAATTGTGATGACATGGTCATGGAACATGGTGATGACAAGAATTCTGGAGCATTGTGATGACACGGTCATGGAACATTGTGATGACAAGAATTCTGGAGCATGGTGATGACAAGGGCCATGGATCATTGTGATGACACGGTCATGAAACATTGTGATGACAAGAATTCTGGAGCATTGTGATGACAAGGGCCATGGAGCATTGTGATGACACGGTCATGGAACATTGTGATGACAAGAATTCTGGAGCATTGTGATGACAAAGGCCATGGAGCATTGTGATGACACGGTCATGGAACATTGTGATGACAAGAATTCTGGAGAATTGTGATGACAAGGGCCATGGAGCATTGTGATGACATGGTCATGGAACATTGTGATGACAAGAATTCTGGAGCATTTTAATGACACGGTCATGGAACATTGTGATGACAAGAATTATGGAGCATTGTGATGACAAGGGCCATGGTGCATTGTGAAGACACGGTCATGGAACATTGTGATGACAAGCAATCTGGAGCATTGTGATGAAAAGGGCCATGGAGCATTATGATGACACGGTCATGGAACATTGTGATGACAAGAATTCTGAAGCATTGTGATCACAAGGGCCATGGAGCATTGTGGTGACATGGTCATGGAACATTGTGATGACAAGAATTATGGAGCATTGTGATGACACGGTCATGGATCATTGTGATGACAAGAATTCTGGAGCATTGTGATGACAAGGGCCATGGAGCATTGTGATGACACGGTCATGGAACATTGTGATGACAAGAATTCTGGAGCATTGTGATGACAAGGGCCATGGAGCATTGTGATGACACGGTCATGGAACATTGTGATGACAAGAATTCTGGAGCATGGTGATGACAAAGGCCATGGTGCATTGTGATGACACGGTCATGGAACTTTGTGATGACAAGCAATCTGGAGCATTGTGATGAAAAGGGCCATGGAGCACTGTGATGACATGGTCATGGAAAATTGTGATGACAAGAATTCTGGAGCATTGTGATGCGAAGGGCCATGGAGAATTGTGATGACATGGTCATGGAACATGGTGATGACAAGAATTCTGGAGCATTGTGATGACAAGTGTCACGGAGCATTGTAATGAGAGGTTTCATTGTGCACCGTGATGACAAGGGGGATGGAGTATTGTGATGAAACTGGTCCTGGAGCATTGTGATAAAAAAAGCCATTGAGCATTGTGATGACAGGCATCATGGAGCATTGTGAAGAAAGGGGTCATGGGGAATTGTAATGACAATAGAGAAATGTGATGAAAATGGTCAGCAAGCAAATTGATTAAAGTGGTCATTTAGAATTGTCATGAAAAACTATATAGAGCATTGTGATGGCAAAGGTCATGGAGAACTTTGATGACCAGTGTCATGTAGCATTGTGATGACACGGTCATGGAACATTGTGATGACAAGAATTGTGGAGCATTGTGGTGCCACGGTCATGGAACATTGTGATGACAAGAATTATGGAGCATTGTGATGACACGGTCATGGAACATTGTGATGACAAGAATTCTGGAGAATTGTGATGACAAGGGCCATGGAGCATTGTGATGACACGGTCATGGAATATTGTGATGACAAGAATTCTGGAGCATTGTGATGACAAGGGCCATGGAGCATTGTGATGACACGGTCATGGAACATTGTGATGACAAGAATTCTGGAGCATTGTGATGACAAAGGCCATGGAGCATTGTGATGACACGGTCATGGAACATTGTGATGACAAGAATTCTGGAGCATTTTAATGACACGGTCATGGAACATTGTGATGACAAGAATTATGGAGCATTGTGATGACAAGGGCCATGGTGCATTGTGAAGACACGGTCATGGAACATTGTGATGACAAGCAATCTGGAGCATTGTGATGAAAAGGGCCATGGAGCATTGTGATGACACGGTCATGGAACATTGTGATGGCAAGAATTCTGGAGCATTGTGATGACAAGGGCCATGGAGCATTGTGGTGACATGGTCATGGAACATTGTGATGACAAGAATTATGGAGCATTGTGATGACACGGTCATGGAGCATTGTGATGACAAGAATTATGGAGCATTGTGATGACACGGTCATGGAACTTTGTGATGACAAGAATTCTGGAGCATTGTGATGACAAGGGCCATGGAGCATTTTGATGACACGGTCATGGAACATTGTGATGACAAGAATTCTGGAGCATTGTGATGACAAGGGCCATGGAGCATTGTGATGACACGGTCATGGAACATTGTGATGACAAGAATTCTGGAGCATTGTGATGACAAGGGCCATGGTGCATTGTGATGACACGGTCATGGAACATTGTGATGACAAGCAATCTGGAGCATTGTGATGAAAAGGGCCATGGAACATTGTGATGACATGGTCATGGAACATTGTGATGACAAGAATTCTGGAGCATTGTGATGAGAAGGGCCATGGAGAATTGTGATGACATGGTCATGGAACATGGTGATGACAAGAATTCTGGAGCATTGTGATGACACGGTCATGGAACATTGTGATGACAAGAATTCTGGAGCATGGTGATGACAAAGGCCATGGTGCATTGTGATGACACGGTCATAGAACTTTGTGATGACAAGCAATCTGGAGCATTGTGATGAAAAGGGCCATGGAGCATTGTGATGACACGGTCATGGAACATTGTGATGACAAGAATTCTGGAGCATTGTGATGCGAAGGGCCATGGAGAATTGTGATGACATGGTCATGGAACATGGTGATGACAAGAATTCTGGAGCATTGTGATGACAAGTGTCACGGAGCATTGTAATGAGAGGTTTCATTGTGCACCGTGATGACAAGGGGGATGGAGTATTGTGATGAAACTGGTCCTGGAGCATTGTGATAACAAAAGCCATTGAGCATTGTGATGACAGGCATCATGGAGCATTGTGAAGAAAGGGGTCATGGGGAAATGTAATGACAATAGAGAAATGTGATGAAAATGGTCAGCAAGCAAATTGATTAAAGTGGTCATTTAGAATTGTCATGAAAAACTATATAGAGCATTGTGATGGCAAAGGTCATGGAGAACTTTGATGACCAGTGTCATGTAGCATTGTGATGACACGGTCATGGAACATTGTGATGACAAGAATTGTGGAGCATTGTGGTGACACGGTCATGGAACATTGTGATGACAAGAATTATGGAGCATTGTGATGACACGGTCATGGAACATTGTGATGACAAGAATTCTGGAGAATTGTGATGACAAGGGCCATGGAGCATTGTGATGACATGGTCATGGAATATTGTGATGACAAGAATTCTGGAGCATTGTGATGACAAGGGCCATGGAGCATTGTGGTGACACGGTCATGGAACATTGTGATGACAAGAATTATGGAGCATTGTGATGACACGGTCATGGAACATTGTGATGACAAGAATTATGGAGCATTGTGATGACACGGTCATGTAACATTGTGATGACAAGAATTCTGGAGCATTGTGATGACAAGGGCCATGGAGCATTGTGATGACACGGTCATGGAACATTGTGATGACAAGAATTCTGGAGCATTGTGATGACAAGGGCCATGGAGCATTGTGATGACACGGTCATGGAACATTGTGATGACAAGAATTCTGGAGCATTGTGATGACAAAGGCCATGGAGCATTGTGATGACACGGTCATGGAACATTGTGATGACAAGAATTCTGGAGAATTGTGATGACAAGGGCCATGGAGCATTGTGATGACATGGTCATGGAACATTGTGATGACAAGAATTCTGGAGCATTTTAATGACACGGTCATGGAACATTGTGATGACAAGAATTATGGAGCATTGTGATGACAAGGGCCATGGTGCATTGTGAAGACACGGTCATGGAACATTGTGATGACAAGCAATCTGGAGCATTGTGATGAAAAGGGCCATGGAGCATTGTGATGACACGGTCATGGAACATTGTGATGACAAGAATTCTGGAGCATTGTGATCACAAGGGCCATGGAGCATTGTGGTGACATGGTCATGGAACATTGTGATGACAAGAATTATGGAGCATTGTGATGACACGGTCATGGAGCATTGTGATGACAAGAATTATGGAGCATTGTGATGACACGGTCATGGAACATTGTGATGACAAGAATAATGGAGCATTGTGATGACAAGGGCCATGGAGCATTGTGATGACACGGTCATGGAACATTGTGATGACAAGAATTCTGGAGCATTGTGATGACAAGGGCCATGGAGCATTGTGATGACACGGTCATGGAACATTGTGATGACAAGAATTCTGGAGCATTGTGATGACAAGGGCCATGGAGCATTGTGATGACACGGTCATGGAACATTGTGATGACAAGAATTCTGGAGAATTGTGATGACAAGGGCCATGGAGCATTGTGATGACATGGTCATGGAACATTGTGATGACAAGAATTCTGGAGCATTTTAATTACACGGTCATGGAATATTGTGATGACAAGAATTATGGAGCATTGTGATGACAAGGGCCATGGTGCATTGTGATGACACGGTCATGGAACATTGTGATGACAAGCAATCTGGAGCATTGTGATGAAAAGGGCAATGGAGCATTGTGATGACACGGTCATGGAACATTGTGATGACAAGAATTCTGGAGCATTGTGATGAGAAGGGCCATGGAGAATTGTGATGACATGGTCATGGAACATGGTGATGACAAGAATTCTGGAGCATTGTGATGACACGGTCATGGAACATTGTGATGACAAGAATTCTGGAGCATGGTGATGACAAAGGCCATGGTGCATTGTGATGACACGGTCATGGAACTTTGTGATGACAAGCAATCTGGAGCATTGTGATGAAAAGGGCCATGGAGCATTGTGATGACATGGTCATGGACCATTGTGATGACAAGAATTCTGGAGCATTGTGATGCGAAGGGCCATGGAGAATTGTGATGACATGGTCATGGAACATGGTGATGACAAGAATTCTGGAGCATTGTGATGACAAGTGTCACGGAGCATTGTAATGAGAGGTTTCATTGTGCACCGTGATGACAAGGGGGATGGAGTATTGTGATGAAACTGGTCCTGGAGCATTGTGATAACAAAAGCCATTGAGCATTGTGATGACAGGCATCATGGAGCATTGTGAAGAAAGGGGTCATGGGGAATTGTAATGACAATAGAGAAATGTGATGAAAATGGTCAGCAAGCAAATTGATTAAAGTGGTCATTTAGAATTGTCATGAAAAACTATATAGAGCATTGTGATGGCAAAGGTCATGGAGAACTTTGATGACCAGTGTCATGTAGCATTGTGATGACACGGTCATGGAACATTGTGATGACAAGAATTGTGGAGCATTGTGGTGACACGGTCATGGAACATTGTGATGACAAGAATTATGGAGCATTGTGATGACACGGTCATGGAACATTGTGATGACAAGAATTCTGGAGAATTGTGATGACAAGGGCCATGGAGCATTGTGATGACACGGTCATGGAATATTGTGATGAAAAGAATTCTGGAGCATTGTGATGACAAGGGCCATGGAGCATTGTGGTGACACGGTCATGGAACATTGTGATGACAAGAATTATGGAGCATTGTGATGACACGGTCATGGAACATTGTGATGACAAGAATTCTGGAGCATTGTGATGACAAGGGCCATGGAGCATTGTGATGACACGGTCATGGAACATTGTGATGACAAGAATTCTGGAGCATTGTGATGACAAGGGCCATGGAGCATTGTGATGACATGGTCATGGAACATTGTGATGACAAGAATTCTGGAGCATTGTGATGACAAAGGCCATGGAGCATTGTGATGACACGGTCATGGAACATTGTGATGACAAGAATTCTGGAGAATTGTGATGACAAGGGCCATGGAGCATTGTGATGACATGGTCATGGAACATTGTGATGACAAGAATTCTGGAGCATTTTAATGACACGGTCATGGAACATTGTGATGACAAGAATTATGGAGCATTGTGATGACAAGGGCCATGGTGCATTGTGAAGACACGGTCATGGAACATTGTGATGACAAGCAATCTGGAGCATTGTGATGAAAAGGGCCATGGAGCATTGTGATGACACGGTCATGGAACATTGTGATGACAAGAATTCTGGAGCATTGTGATCACAAGGGCCATGGGGCATTGTGGTGACATGGTCATGGAACATTGTGATGACAAGAATTATGCAGCATTGTGATGACACGGTCATGGAGCATTGTGATGACAAGAATTATGGAGCATTGTGATGACACGGTCATGGAACATTGTGATGACAAGAATTCTGGAGCATTGTGATGACAAGGGCCATGGAGCATTGTGATGACACGGTCATGGAACATTGTGATGACAAGAATTCTGGAGCATTGTGATGACAAGGGCCATGGAGCATTGTGATGACACGGTCATGGAACATTGTGATGACAAGAATTCTGGAGCATTGTGATGACAAGGGCCATGGAGCATTGTGATGACACGGTCATGGAACATTGTGATGACAAGAATTCTGGAGAATTGTGATGACAAGGGCCATGGAGCATTGTGATGACATGGTCATGGAACATTGTGATGACAAGAATTCTGGAGCATTTTAATTACATGGTCATGGAATATTGTGATGACAAGAATTATGGAGCATTGTGATGACAAGGGCCATGGTGCATTGTGATGACACGGTCATGGAACATTGTGATGACAAGCAATCTGGAGCATTGTGATGAAAAGGGCAATGGAGCATTGTGATGACACGGTCATGGAACATTGTGATGACAAGAATTCTGGAGCATTGTGATGAGAAGGGCCATGGAGAATTGTGATGACATGGTCATGGAACATGGTGATGACAAGAATTCTGGAGCATTGTGATGACACGGTCATGGAACATTGTGATGACAAGAATTCTGGAGCATGGTGATGACAAAGGCCATGGTGCATTGTGATGACACGGTCATGGAACTTTGTGATGACAAGCAATCTGGAGCATTGTGATGAAAAGGGCCATGGAGCATTGTGATGACATGGTCATGGAACATTGTGATGACAAGAATTCTGGAGCATTGTGATGCGAAGGGCCATGGAGAATTGTGATGACATGGTCATGGAACATGGTGATGACAAGAATTCTGGAGCATTGTGATGACAAGTGTCACGGAGCATTGTAATGAGAGGTTTCATTGTGCACCGTGATGACAAGGGGGATGGAGTATTGTGATGAAACTGGTCCTGGAGCATTGTGATAACAAAAGCCATTGAGCATTGTGATGACAGGCATCATGGAGCATTGTGAAGAAAGGGGTCATGGGGAATTGTAATGACAATAGAGAAATGTGATGAAAATGGTCAGCAAGCAAATTGATTAAAGTGGTCATTTAGAATTGTCATGAAAAACTATATAGAGCATTGTGATGGCAAAGGTCATGGAGAACTTTGATGACCAGTGTCATGTAGCATTGTGATGACACGGTCATGGAACATTGTGATGACAAGAATTGTGGAGCATTGTGGTGACACGGTCATGGAACATTGTGATGACAAGAATTATGGAGCATTGTGATGACACGGTCATGGAACATTGTGATGACAAGAATTCTGGAGAATTGTGATGACAAGGGCCATGGAGCATTGTGGTGACACGTTCATGGAACATTGTGATGACAAGAATTATGGAGCATTGTGATGACACGGTCATGGAACATTGTGATGACAAGAATTATGGAGCATTGTGATGACACGGTCATGGAACATTGTGATGACAAGAATTCTGGAGCATTGTGATGACAAGGGCCATGGAGCATTGTGATGACACGGTCATGGAACATTGTGATGACAAGAATTCTGGAGCATTGTGATGACAAGGGCCATGGAGCATTGTGATGACACGGTCATGGAACATTGTGATGACAAGAATTCTGGAGCATTGTGATGACAAAGGCCATGGAGCATTGTGATGACACGTTCATGGAACATTGTGATGAAAAGAATTCTGGAGAATTGTGATGACAAGGGCCATGGAGCATTGTGATGACATGGTCATGAACATTGTGATGAAAAGAATTCTGGAGCATTTTAATGACACGGTCATGGAACATTGTGATGACAAGAATTATGGAGCATTGTGATGACAAGGGCCATGGTGCATTGTGAAGACACGGTCATGGAACATTGTGATGACAAGCAATCTGGAGCATAGTGATGAAAAGGGCCATGGAGCATTGTGATGACACGATCATGGAACATTGTGATGGCAAGAATTCTGGAGCATTGTGATCACAAGGGCCATGGAGCATTGTGGTGACATGGTCATGGAACATTGTGATGACAAGAATTATGGAGCATTGTGATGACACGGTCATGGAGCATTGTGATGACAAGAATTATGGAGCATTGTGATGACACGGTCATGGAACATTGTGATGACAAGAATTCTGGAGCATTGTGATGACAAGGGCCATGGAGCATTGTGATGACACGGTCATGGAACATTGTGATGACAAGAATTCTGGAGCATTGTGATGACAAGGGCCATGGAGCATTGTGATGACACGGTCATGGAACATTGTGATGACAAGAATTCTGGAGAATTGTGATAACAAGGGCCATGGAGCATTGTGATGACATGGTCATGGAACATTGTGATGACAAGAATTCTGGAGCATTTTAATTACACGGTCATGGAATATTGTGATGACAAGAATTATGGAGCATTGTGATGACAAGGGCCATGGTGCCTTGTGATGACACGGTCATGGAACATTGTGATGACAAGCAATCTGGAGCATTGTGATGAAAAGGGCAATGGAGCATTGTGATGACACGGTCATGGAACATTGTGATGACAAGAATTCTGGAGCATTGTGATGAGAAGGGCCATGGAGAATTGTGATGACATGGTCATGGAACATGGTGATGACAAGAATTCTGGAGCATTGTGATGACACGGTCATGGAACATTGTGATGACAAGAATTCTGGAGCATGGTGATGACAAAGGCCATGGTGCATTGTGATGACACGGTCATGGAACTTTGTGATGACAAGCAATCTGGAGCATTGTGATGAAAAGGGCCATGGAGCATTGTGATGACATGGTCATGGAACATTGTGATGACAAGAATTCTGGAGCATTGTGATGCGAAGGGCCATGGAGAATTGTGATGACATGGTCATGGAACATGGTGATGACAAGAATTCTGGAGCATTGTGATGACAAGTGTCACGGAGCATTGTAATGAGAGGTTTCATTGTGCACCGTGATGACAAGGGGGATGGAGTATTGTGATGAAACTGGTCCTGGAGCATTGTGATAACAAAAGCCATTGAGCATTGTGATGACAGGCATCATGGAGCATTGTGAAGAAAGGGGTCATGGGGAATTGTAATGACAATAGAGAAATGTGATGAAAATGGTCAGCAAGCAAATTGATTAAAGTGGTCATTTAGAATTGTCATGAAAAACTATATAGAGCATTGTGATGGCAAAGGTCATGGAGAACTTTGATGACCAGTGTCATGTAGCATTGTGATGACACGGTCATGGAACATTGTGATGACAAGAATTGTGGAGCATTGTGGTGACACGGTCATGGAACATTGTGATGACAAGAATTGTGGAGCATTGTGATGACACGGTCATGGAACATTGTGATGACAAGAATTCTGGAGAATTGTGATGACAAGGGCCATGGAGCATTGTGATGACACGGTCATGGAATATTGTGATGACAAGAATTCTGGAGCATTGTGATGACAAGGGCCATGGAGCATTGTGGTGACACGGTCATGGAACATTGTGATGACAAGAATTATGGAGCATTGTGATGACACGGTCATGGAACATTGTGATGACAAGAATTATGGAGCATTGTGATGACACGGTCATGGAACATTGTGATGACAAGAATTCTGGAGCATTGTGATGACAAGGGCCATGGAGCATTGTGATGACACGGTCATGGAACATTGTGATGACAAGAATTCTGGAGCATTGTGATGACAAGGGCCATGGAGCATTGTGATGACACGGTCATGGAACATTGTGATGACAAGAATTCTGGAGCATTGTGATGACAAAGGCCATGGAGCATTGTGATGACACGGTCATGGAACATTGTGATGACAAGAATTCTGGAGAATTGTGATAACAAGGGCCATGGAGCATTGTGATGACATGGTCATGGAACATTGTGATGACAAGAATTCTGGAGCATTTTAATTACACGGTCATGGAATATTGTGATGACAAGAATTATGGAGCATTGTGATGACAAGGGCCATGGTGCATTGTGATGACACGGTCATGGAACATTGTGATGACAAGCAATCTGGAGCATTGTGATGAAAAGGGCAATGGAGCATTGTGATGACACGGTCATGGAACATTGTGATGACAAGAATTCTGGAGCATTGTGATGAGAAGGGCCATGGAGAATTGTGATGACATGGTCATGGAACATGGTGATGACAAGAATTCTGGAGCATTGTGATGACACGGTCATGGAACATTGTGATGACAAGAATTCTGGAGCATGGTGATGACAAAGGCCATGGTGCATTGTGATGACACGGTCATGGAACTTTGTGATGACAAGCAATCTGGAGCATTGTGATGAAAAGGGCCATGGAGCATTGTGATGACATGGTCATGGAACATTGTGATGACAAGAATTCTGGAGCATTGTGATGCGAAGGGCCATGGAGAATTGTGATGACATGGTCATGGAACATGGTGATGACAAGAATTCTGGAGCATTGTGATGACAAGTGTCACGGAGCATTGTAATGAGAGGTTTCATTGTGCACCGTGATGACAAGGGGGATGGAGTATTGTGATGAAACTGGTTCTGGAGCATCGTGATAACAAAAGCCATTGAGCATTGTGATGACAGGCATCATGGAGCATTGTGAAGAAAGGGGTCATGGGGAATTGTAATGACAATAGAGAAATGTGATGAAAATGGTCAGCAAGCAAATTGATTAAAGTGGTCATTTAGAATTGTCATGAAAAACTATATAGAGCATTGTGATGGCAAAGGTCATGGAGAACTTTGATGACCAGTGTCATGTAGCATTGTGATGACACGGTCATGGAACATTGTGATGACAAGAATTGTGGAGCATTGTGGTGACACGGTCATGGAACATTGTGATGACAAGAATTATGGAGCATTGTGATGACACGGTCATGGAACATTGTGATGACAAGAATTCTGGAGAAATGTGATGACAAGGGCCATGGAGCATTGTGATGACACGGTCATGGAATATTGTGATGACAAGAATTCTGGAGCATTGTGATGACAAGGGCCATGGAGCATTGTGGTGACACGGTCATGGAACATTGTGATGACAAGTATTATGGGGCATTGTGATGACACGGTCATGGAACATTGTGATGACAAGAATTATGGAGCATTGTGATGACACGGTCATGGAACATTGTGATGACAAGAATTCTGGAGCATTGTGATGACAAGGGCCATGGAGCATTGTGATGACACGGTCATGGAACATTGTGATGACAAGAATTCTGGAGCATTGTGATGACAAGGGCCATGGAGCATTGTGATGACACGGTCATGGAACATTGTGATGACAAGAATTCTGGAGCATTGTGATGACAAAGGCCATGGAGCATTGTGATGACACGGTCATGGAACATTGTGATGACAAGAATTCTGGAGAATTGTGATGACAAGGGCCATGGAGCATTGTGATGACATGGTCATGGAACATTGTGATGACAAGAATTCTGGAGCATTTTAATGACACGGTCATGGAACATTGTGATGACAAGAATTATGGAGCATTGTGATGACAAGGGCCATGGTGCATTGTGAAGACACGGTCATGGAACATTGTGATGACAAGCAATCTGGAGCATAGTGATGAAAAGGGCCATGGAGCATTGTGATGACACGGTCATGGAACATTGTGATGGCAAGAATTCTGGAGCATTGTGATCACAAGGGCCATGGAGCATTGTGGTGACATGCTCATGGAACATTGTGATGACAAGAATTATGGAGCATTGTGATGACACGGTCATGGAGCATTGTGATGACAAGAATTATGGAGCATTGTGATGACACGGTCATGGAACATTGTGATGACAAGAATTCTGGAGCATTGTGATGACAAGGGCCATGGAGCATTGTGATGACACGGTCATGGAACATTGTGATGACAAGAATTCTGGAGCATTGTGATGACAAGGGCCATGGAGCATTGTGATGACACGGTCATGGAACATTGTGATGACAAGAATTCTGGAGCATTGTGATGACAAGGGCCATGGAGCATTGTGATGACACGGTCATGGAACATTGTGATGACAAGAATTCTGGAGAATTGTGATAACAAGGGCCATGGAGCATTGTGATGACATGGTCATGGAACATTGTGATGACAAGAATTCTGGAGCATTTTAATTACACGGTCATGGAATATTGTGATGACAAGAATTATGGAGCATTGTGATGACAAGGGCCATGGTGCATTGTGATGACACGGTCATGGAACATTGTGATGACAAGCAATCTGGAGCATTGTGATGAAAAGGGCAATGGAGCATTGTGATGACACGGTCATGGAACATTGTGATGACAAGAATTCTGGAGCATTGTGATGAGAAGGGCCATGGAGAATTGTGATGACATGGTCATGGAACATGGTGATGACAAGAATTCTGGAGCATTGTGATGACACGGTCATGGAACATTGTGATGACAAGAATTCTGGAGCATGGTGATGACAAAGGCCATGGTGCATTGTGATGACACGGTCATGGAACTTTGTGATGACAAGCAATCTGGAGCATTTTGATGAAAAGGGCCATGGAGCATTGTGATGACACGGTCATGGAACATTGTGATGACAAGAATTCTGGAGCATTGTGATGCGAAGGGCCATGGAGAATTGTGATGACATGGTCATGGAACATGGTGATGACAAGAATTCTGGAGCATTGTGATGACAAGGGCCATGGAGCATTGTGATGACAAGTGTCACGGAGCATTGTAATGAGAGGTTTCATTGTGCACCGTGATGACAAAGGGGATGGAGTATTGTGATGAAACTGGTCCTGGAGCATCGTGATAACAAAAGCCATTGAGCATTGTGATGACAGGCATCATGGAGCATTGTGAAGAAAGGGGTCATGGGGAATTGTAATGACAATAGAGAAATGTGATGAAAATGGTCAGCAAGCAAATTGATTAAAGTGGTCATTTAGAATTGTCATGAAAAACTATATAGAGCATTGTGATGGCAAAGGTCATGGAGAACTTTGATGACCAGTGTCATGTAGCATTGTGATGACACGGTCATGGAACATTGTGATGACAAGAATTGTGGAGCATTGTGGTGACACGGTCATGGAACATTGTGATGACAAGAATTATGGAGCATTGTGATGACACGGTCATGGAACATTGTGATGACAAGAATTCTGGAGAATTGTGATGACAAGGGCCATGGAGCATTGTGATGACACGGTCATGGAATATTGTGATGACAAGAATTCTGGAGCATTGTGATGACAAGGGCCATGGAGCATTGTGGTGACACGGTCATGGAACATTGTGATGACAAGAATTATGGAGCATTGTGATGACACGGTCATGGAACATTGTGATGACAAGAATTATGGAGCATTGTGATGACACGGTCATGGAACATTGTGATGACAAGAATTCTGGAGCATTGTGATGACAAGGGCCATGGAGCATTGTGATGACACGGTCATGGAACATTGTGATGACAAGAATTCTGGAGCATTGTGATGACAAGGGCCATGGAGCATTGTGATGACACGGTCATGGAACATTGTGATGACAAGAATTCTGGAGCATTGTGATGACAAAGGCCATGGAGCATTGTGATGACACGGTCATGGAACATTGTGATGACAAGAATTCTGGAGAATTGTGATGACAAGGGCCATGGAGCATTGTGATGACATGGTCATGGAACATTGTGATGACAAGAATTCTGGAGCATTTTAATGACACGGTCATGGAACATTGTGATGACAAGAATTATGGAGCATTGTGATGACAAGGGCCATGGTGCATTGTGAAGACACGGTCATGGAACATTGTGATGACAAGCAATCTGGAGCATAGTGATGAAAAGGGCCATGGAGCATTGTGATGACACGGTCATGGAACATTGTGATGGCAAGAATTCTGGAGCATTGTGATCACAAGGGCCATGGAGCATTGTGGTGACATGGTCATGGAACATTGTGATGACAAGAATTATGGAGCATTGTGATGACACGGTCATGGAGCATTGTGATGACAAGAATTATGGAGCATTGTGATGACACGGTCATGGAACATTGTGATGACAAGAATTCTGGAGCATTGTGATGACAAGGGCCATGGAGCATTGTGATGACACGGTCATGGAACATTGTGATGACAAGAATTCTGGAGCATTGTGATGACAAGGGCCATGGAGCATTGTGATGACACGGTCATGGAACATTGTGATGACAAGAATTCTGGAGCATTGTGATGACAAGGGCCATGGAGCATTGTGATGACACGGTCATGGAACATTGTGATGACAAGAATTCTGGAGAATTGTGATAACAAGGGCCATGGAGCATTGTGATGACATGGTCATGGAACATTGTGATGACAAGAATTCTGGAGCATTTTAATTACACGGTCATGGAATATTGTGATGACAAGAATTATGGAGCATTGTGATGACAAGGGCCATGGTGCATTGTGATGACACGGTCATGGAACATTGTGATGACAAGCAATCTGGAGCATTGTGATGAAAAGGGCAATGGAGCATTGTGATGACACGGTCATGGAACATTGTGATGACAAGAATTCTGGAGCATTGTGATGAGAAGGGCCATGGAGAATTGTGATGACATGGTCATGGAACATGGTGATGACAAGAATTCTGGAGCATTGTGATGACACGGTCATGGAACATTGTGATGACAAGAATTCTGGAGCATGGTGATGACAAAGGCCATGGTGCATTGTGATGACACGGTCATGGAACTTTGTGATGACAAGCAATCTGGAGCATTGTGATGAAAAGGGCCATGGAGCATTGTGATGACACGGTCATGGAACATTGTGATGACAAGAATTCTGGAGCATTGTGATGCGAAGGGCCATGGAGAATTGTGATGACATGGTCATGGAACATGGTGATGACAAGAATTCTGGAGCATTGTGATGACAAGGGCCATGGAGCATTGTGATGACAAGTGTCACGGAGCATTGTAATGAGAGGTTTCATTGTGCACCGTGATGACAAGGGGGATGGAGTATTGTGATGAAACTGGTCCTGGAGCATTGTGATAACAAAAGCCATTGAGCATTGTGATGACAGGCATCATGGAGCATTGTGAAGAAAGGGGTCATGGGGAATTGTAATGACAATAGAGAAATGTGATGAAAATGATCAGCAAGCAAATTGATTAAAGTGGTCATTTAGAATTGTCATGAAAAACTATATAGAGCATTGTGATGGCAAAGGTCATGGAGAACTGTGATGACCAGTGTCATGTATCATTGTGATGACACGGTCATGGAACATTGTGATGACAAGAATTGTGGAGCATTGTGGTGACACGGTCATGGAACATTGTGATGACAAGAATTATGGAGCATTGTGATGACACGGTCATGGAACATTGTGATGACAAGAATTCTGGAGAATTGTGATGACAAGGGCCATGGAGCATTGTGATGACACGGTCATGGAACATTGTGATGACAAGAATTCTGGAGCATTGTGATGACAAGGGCCATGGAGCATTGTGGTGACACGGTCATGGAACATTGTGATGACAAGAATTATGGAGCATTGTGATGACACGGTCATGGAACATTGTGATGACAAGAATTCTGGAGCATTGTGATGACAAGGGCCATGGAGCATTGTGGTGACACGGTCATGGAACATTGTGATGACAAGAATTATGGAGCATTGTGATGACACGGTCATGGAACATTGTGATGACAAGAATTCTGGAGCATTGTGATGACAAGGGCCATGGAGCATTGTGATGACACGGTCATGGAACATTGTGATGACAAGAATTCTGGAGCATTGTGATGACAAGGGCCATGGAGCATTGTGATGACACGGTCATGGAACATTGTGATGACAAGAATTCTGGAGCATTGTGATGACAAAGGCCATGGAGCATTGTGATGACACGGTCATGGAACATTGTGATGACAAGAATTCTGGAGAATTTTGATGACAAGGGCCATGGAGCATTGTGATGACATGGTCATGGAACATTGTGATGACAAGAATTATGGAGCATTGTGATGACACGGTCATGGAACATTGTGATGACAAGAATTCTGGAGCATTGTGATGACAAGGGCCATGGAGCATTGTGATGACACGGTCATGGAACATTGTGATGACAAGAATTCTGGAGCATTGTGATGACAAGGGCCATGGAGCATTGTGATGACACGGTCATGGAACATTGTGATGACAAGAATTCTGGAGCATTGTGATGACAAAGGCCATGGAGCATTGTGATGACACGGTCATGGAACATTGTGATGACAAGAATTCTGGAAAATTGTGATGACAAGGGCCATGGAGCATTGTGATGACATGGTCATGGAACATTGTGATGACAAGAATTCTGGAGCATTTTAATGACACGGTCATGGAATATTGTGATGACAAGAATTATGGAGCATTGTGATGACAAGGGCCATGGTGCATTGTGAAGACACGGTCATGGAACATTGTGATGACAAGCAATCTGGAGCATTGTGATGAAAAGGGCCATGGAGCATTGTGATGACACGGTCATGGAACATTGTGATGACAAGAATTCTGGAGCATTGTGATCACAAGGGCCATGGAGCATTGTGGTGACATGGTCATGGAACATTGTGATGACAAGAATTATGGAGCATTGTGATGACACGGTCATGGAGCATTGTGATGACAAAAATTATGGAGCATTGTGATGACACGGTCATGGAACATTGTGATGACAAGAATTCTGGAGCATTGTGATGACAAGGGCCATGGAGCATTGTGATGACACGGTCATGGAACATTGTGATGACAAGAATTCTGGAGCATTGTGATGACAAGGGCCATGGAGCAGTGTGATGACACGGTCATGGAACATTGTGATGACAAGAATTCTGGAGCATTGTGATGACAAGGGCCATGGAGCATTGTGATCACACGGTCATGGAACATTGTGATGACAAGAATTCTGGAGAATTGTGATGACAAGGGCCATGGAGCATTGTGATGACATGGTCATGGAACATTGTGATGACAAGAATTCTGGAGCATTTTAATTACACGGTCATGGAATATTGTGATGACAAGAATTATGGAGCATTGTGATGACAAGGGCCATGGTGCATTGTGATGACACGGTCATGGAACATTGTGATGACAAGCAATCTGGAGCATTGTGATGAAAAGGGCAATGGAGCATTGTGATGACACGGTCATGGAACATTGTTATGACAAGAATTCTGGAGCATTGTGATGAGAAGGGCCATGGAGAATTGTGATGACATGGTCATGGAACATGGTGATGACAAGAATTCTGGAGCATTGTGATGACACGGTCATGGAACATTGTGATGACAAGAATTCTGGAGCATGGTGATGACAAAGGCCATGGTGCATTGTGATGACACGGTCATGGAACTTTGTGATGACAAGCAATCTGGAGCATTGTGATGAAAAGGGCCATGGAGCATTGTGATGACACGGTCATGGAACATTGTGATGACAAGAATTCTGGAGCATTGTGATGCGAAGGGCCATGGAGAATTGTGATGACATGGTCATGGAACATGGTGATGACAAGAATTCTGGAGCATTGTGATGACAAGGGCCATGGAGCATTGTGATGACAAGTGTCACGGAGCATTGTAATGAGAGGTTTCATTGTGCACCGTGATGACAAGGGGGATGGAGTATTGTGATGAAACTGGTCCTGGAGCATTGTGATAACAAAAGCCATTGAGCATTGTGATGACAGGCATCATGGAGTAGTGTGAAGAAAGGTGTCATGGGGAATTGTAATGACAATAGAGAAATGTGATGAAAATGGTCAGCAAGCAAATTGATTAAAGTGGTCATTTAGAATTGTCATGAAAAACTATATATAGCATTGTGATGGCGAAGGTCATTGAGAACTGTGATGACCAGTGTCATGTACCATTGTGATGACACGGTCATGGAACATTGTGATGACAAGAATTATGGAGCATTGTGATGACACGGTCATGGAACATTGTGATGACAAGAATTCTGGAGCATTGTGATGACAAGGGCCATGGAGCATTGTGATGACACGGTCATGGAACATTGTGATGACAAGAATTCTGGAGAATTGTGATGACAAGGGCCATGGAGCATTGTGATGACACGGTCATGGAACATTGTGATGACAAGAATTCTGGAGCATTGTGATGACAAGGGCCATGGAACATTGTGGTGACACGGTCATGGAACATTGTGATGACAAGAATTATGGAGCATTGTGATGACACGGTCATGGAACATTGTGATGACAAGAATTATGGAGCATTGTGATGACAAGGGCCATGGAGCATTGTGATGACACGGTCATGGAACATTGTGATGACAAGAATTCTGGAACATTGTGATAACAAGGGCCATGGAGCATTGTGATGACACGGTCATGGACCATTGTGATGACAAGAATTCTGGAGCATTGTGATGACAAGGGCCATGGTGCATTGTGATGACACGGTCATGGAACATTGTGATGACAACCAATCTGGAGCATTGTGATGAAAAGGGCCATGGAGCATTGTGATGACACGGTCATGGAACATTGTGACGACAAGTATTCTGGAGCATTGTGATGCGAAGGGCCATGGAGAATTGTGATGACATGGTCATGGAACATGGTGATGACAAGAATTCTGGAGCATTGTGATGACAAGTGTCACGGAGCATTGTAATGAGAGGTTTCATTGTGCACCGTGATGACAAGGGGGATGGAGTATTGTGATGAAACTGGTCCTGGAGCATTGTGATAACAAAAGCCATTGAGCATTGTGATGACAGGCATCATGGAGCATTGTGAAGAAAGGGGTCATGGGGAATTGTAATGACAATAGAGAAATGTGATGAAATTGGTCAGCAAGCAAATTGATTAAAGTGGTCATTTAGAATTGTCATGAAAAACTATATATTGCATTGTGATGGCAAAGGTCATGGAGAACTTTGATGACCAGTGTCATGTAGCATTGTGATGACACGGTCATGGAACATTGTGATGACAAGAATTGTGGAGCATTGTGGTGACACGGTCATGGAACATTGTGATGACAAGAATTCTGGAGAATTGTGATGACAAGGGCCATGGAGCATTGTGATGACACGGTCATGGAACATTGTGATGACAAGAATTCTGGAGCATTGTGATGACAAAGGCCATGGACCATTGTGATGACACGGTCATGGAACATTGTGATGACAAGAATTCTGGAGAATTGTGATGACACGGTCATGGAACATTGTGATGACAAGAATTATGGAGCATTTTAATGACACGGTCATGGAACATTGTGATGACAAGAATTATGGAGCATTGTGATGACAAGGGCCATGGTGCATTGTGAAGACACGGTCATGGAACATTGTGATGACAAGCAATCTGGAGCATTGTGATGAAAAGGGCCATGGAGCATTGTGATGACACGGTCATGGAACATTGTGATGGCAAGAATTCTGGAGCATTGTGATCACAAGGGCCATGGAGCATTGTGGTGACATGGTCATGGAACATTGTGATGACAAGAATTATGGAGCATTGTGATGACACGGTCATGGAGCATTGTGATGACAAGAATTATGGAGCATTGTGATGACACGGTCATGGAACATTGTGATGACAAGAATTCTGGAGCATTGTGATGACAAGGGCCATGGAGCATTGTGATGACACGGTCATGGAACATTGTGATGACAAGAATTCTGGAGCATTGTGATGACAAGGGCCATGGAGCAGTGTGATGACACGGTCATGGAACATTGTGATGACAAGAATTCTGGAGCATTGTGATGACAAGGGCCATGGAGCATTGTGATCACACGGTCATGGAACATTGTGATGACAAGAATTCTGGAGAATTGTGATGACAAGGGCCATGGAGCATTGTGATGACATGGTCATGGAACATTGTGATGACAAGAATTCTGGAGCATTTTAATTACACGGTCATGGAATATTGTGATGACAAGAATTATGGAGCATTGTGATGACAAGGGCCATGGTGCATTGTGATGACACGGTCATGGAACATTGTGATGACAAGCAATCTGGAGCATTGTGATGAAAAGGGCAATGGAGCATTGTGATGACACGGTCATGGAACATTGTGATGACAAGAATTCTGGAGCATTGTGATGAGAAGGGCCATGGAGAATTGTGATGACATGGTCATGGAACATGGTGATGACAAGAATTCTGGAGCATTGTGATGACACGGTCATGGAACATTGTGATGACAAGAATTCTGGAGCATGGTGATGACAAAGGCCATGGTGCATTGTGATGACACGGTCATGGAACTTTGTGATGACAAGCAATCTGGAGCATTGTGATGAAAAGGGCCATGGAGCATTGTGATGACACGGTCATGGAACATTGTGATGACAAGAATTCTGGAGCATTGTGATGCGAAGGGCCATGGAGAATTGTGATGACATGGTCATGGAACATGGTGATGACAAGAATTCTGGAGCATTGTGATGACAAGGGCCATGGAGCATTGTGATGACAAGTGTCACGGAGCATTGTAATGAGAGGTTTCATTGTGCACCGTGATGACAAGGGGGATGGAGTATTGTGATGAAACTGGTCCTGGAGCATTGTGATAACAAAAGCCATTGAGCATTGTGATGACAGGCATCATGGAGCATTGTGAAGAAAGGGGTCATGGGGAATTGTAATGACAATAGAGAAATGTGATGAAAATGGTCAGCAAGCAAATTGATTAAAGTGGTCATTTAGAATTGTCATGAAAAACTATATAGAGCATTGTGATGGCAAAGGTCATTGAGAACTGTGATGACCAGTGTCATGTATCATTGTGATGACACGGTCATGGAACATTGTGATGACAAGAATTATGGAGCATTGTGATGACACGGTCATGGAACATTGTGATGACAAGTATTCTGGAGCATTGTGATGACAAGGGCCATGGAGCATTGTGATCACACGGTCATGGAACATTGTGATGACAAGAATTATGGAGCATTGTGATGACACGGTCATGGAGCATTGTGATGACAAGAATTATGGAGCATTGTGATGACACGGTCATGGAACATTGTGATGACAAGAATTCTGGAGCATTGTGATGACAAGGGCCATGGAGCATTGTGATGACACGGTCATGGAATATTGTGATGACAAGAATTCTGGAGCATTGTGATGACAAGGGCCATGGAGCAGTGTGATGACACGGTCATGGAACATTGTGATGACAAGAATTCTGGAGCATTGTGATGACAAGGGCCATGGAGCATTGTGATCACACGGTCATGGAACATTGTGATGACAAGAATTCTGGAGAATTGTGATGGCAAGGGCCATGGAGCATTGTGATGAAATGGTCATGGAACATTGTGATGACAAGAATTCTGGAGCATTTTAATTACACGGTCATGGAATATTGTGATGACAAGAATTATGGAGCATTGTGATGACAAGGGCCATGGTGCATTGTGATGACACGGTCATGGAACATTGTGATGACAAGCAATCTGGAGCATTGTGATGAAAAGGGCAATGGAGCATTGTGATGACACGGTCATGGAACATTGTGATGACAAGAATTCTGGAGCATTGTGATGAGAAGGGCCATGGAGAATTGTGATGACATGGTCATGGAACATGGTGATGACAAGAATTCTGGAGCATTGTGATGACACGGTCATGGAACATTGTGATGACAAGAATTCTGGAGCATGGTGATGACAAAGGCCATGGTGCATTGTGATGACACGGTCATGGAACTTTGTGATGACAAGCAATCTGGAGCATTGTGATGAAAAGGGCCATGGAGCATTGTGATGACACGGTCATGGAACATTGTGATGACAAGAATTCTGGAGCATTGTGATGCGAAGAGCCATGGAGAATTGTGATGACATGGTCATGGAACATGGTGATGACAAGAATTCTGGAGCATTGTGATGACAAGGGCCATGGAGCATTGTGATGACAAGTGTCACGGAGCATTGTAATGAGAGGTTTCATTGTGCACCGTGATGACAAGGGGGATGGAGTATTGTGATGAAACTGGTCCTGGAGCATTGTGATAACAAAAGCCATTGAGCATTGTGATGACAGGCATCATGGAGCATTGTGAAGAAAGGGGTCATGGGGAATTGTAATGACAATAGAGAAATGTGATGAAAATGGTCAGCAAGCAAATTGATTAAAGTGGTCATTTAGAATTGTCATGAAAAACTATATAGAGCATTGTGATGGCAAAGGTCATTGAGAACTGTGATGACCAGTGTCATGTATCATTGTGATGACACGGTCATGGAACATTGTGATGACAAGAATTATGGAGCATTGTGATGACACGGTCATGGAACATTGTGATGACAAGAATTCTGGAGCATTGTGATGACAAGGGCCATGGAGCATTGTGATGACACGGTCATGGAACATTGTGATGACAAGAATTCTGGAGCATTGTGATGACAAGGGCCATGGAACATTGTGGTGACACGGTCATGGAACATTGTGATGACAAGAATTATGGAGCATTGTGATGACACGGTCATGGAACATTGTGATGACAAGAATTATGGAGCATTGTGATGACAAGGGCCATGGAGCATTGTGATGACACGGTCATGGAACATTGTGATGACAAGAATTCTGGAACATTGTGATAACAAGGGCCATGGAGCATTGTGATGACACGGTCATGGACCATTGTGATGACAAGAATTCTGGAGCATTGTGATGACAAGGGCCATGGTGCATTGTGATGACACGGTCATGGAACATTGTGATGACAAGCAATCTGGAGCATTGTGATGAAAAGGGCCATGGAGCATTGTGATGACACGGTCATGGAACATTGTGACGACAAGTATTCTGGAGCATTGTGATGCGAAGGGCCATGGAGAATTGTGATGACATGGTCATGGAACATGGTGATGACAAGAATTCTGGAGCATTGTGATGACAAGTGTCACGGAGCACTGTAATGAGAGGTTTCATTGTGCACCGTGATGACAAGGGGGATGGAGTATTGTGATGAAACTGGTCCTGGAGCATTGTGATAACAAAAGCCATTGAGCATTGTGATGACAGGCATCATGGAGCATTATGAAGAAAGGGGTCATGGGGAATTGTAATGACAATAGAGAAATGTGATGTAATTGGTCAGCAAGCAAATTGATTAAAGTGGTCATTTAGAATTGTCATGAAAAACTATATAGTGCATTGTGATGGCAAAGGTCATGGAGAACTTTGATGACCAGTGTCATGTAGCATTGTGATGACACGGTCATGGAACATTGTGATGACAAGAATTGTGGAGCATTGTGGTGACACGGTCATGGAACATTGTGATGACAAGAATTCTGGAGCATTGTGATGACACGGTCATGGAACGTTGTGATGACAAGAATTCTGGAGCATTGTGATGACAAGGGCCATGGAGCATTGTGATGACACGGTCATGGAACATTGTGA
Source organism: Balaenoptera acutorostrata (assembly GCF_949987535.1). Lineage (NCBI taxonomy): Eukaryota > Metazoa > Chordata > Mammalia > Artiodactyla > Balaenopteridae > Balaenoptera > Balaenoptera acutorostrata. The sequence goes on along the minus strand of NW_026646259.1, from coordinate 201,706 downwards.
TGACAAGAATTCTGGAGCATTGTGATGACAAGGGCCATGGAGCATTGTGATCACACGGTCATGGAACATTGTGATGACAAGAATTCTGGAGAATTGTGATGGCAAGGGCCATGGAGCATTGTGATGACATGGTCATGGAACATTGTGATGACAAGAATTCTGGAGCATTTTAATTACACGGTCATGGAATATTGTGATGACAAGAATTATGGAGCATTGTGATGACAAGGGCCATGGTGCATTGTGATGACACGGTCATGGAACATTGTGATGACAAGCAATCTGGAGCATTGTGATGAAAAGGGCAATGGAGCATTGTGATGACACGGTCATGGAACATTGTGATGACAAGAATTCTGGAGCATTGTGATGAGAAGTGCCATGGAGAATTGTGATGACATGGTCATGGTACATGGTGATGACAAGAATTCTGGAGCATTGTGATGACACGGTCATGGAACATTGTGATGACAAGAATTCTGGAGCATGGTGATGCGAAGAGCCATGGAGAATTGTGATGACATGGTCATGGAACATGGTGATGACAAGAATTCTGGAGCATTGTGATGACAAGGGCCATGGAGCATTGTGATGACAAGTGTCACGGAGCATTGTAATGAGAGGTTACATTGTGCACCGTGATGACAAGGGGGATGGAGTATTGTGATGAAACTGGTCCTGGAGCATTGTGATAACAAAAGCCATTGAGCATTGTGATGACAGGCATCATGGAGCATTGTGAAGAAAGGGGTCATGGGGAATTGTAATGACAATAGAGAAATGTGATGAAAATGGTCAGCAAGCAAATTGATTAAAGTGGTCATTTAGAATTGTCATGAAAAACTATATAGAGCATTGTGATGGCAAAGGTCATTGAGAACTGTGATGACCAGTGTCATGTATCATTGTGATGACACGGTCATGGAACATTGTGATGACAAGAATTATGGAGCATTGTGATGACACGGTCATGGAACATTGTGATGACAAGAATTCTGGAGCATTGTGATGACAAGGGCCATGGAGCATTGTGATGACACGGTCATGGAACATTGTGATGACAAGAATTCTGGAGCATTGTGATGACAAGGGCCATGGAACATTGTGGTGACACGGTCATGGAACATTGTGATGACAAGAATTATGGAGCATTGTGATGACACGGTCATGGAACATTGTGATGACAAGAATTATGGAGCATTGTGATGACAAGGGCCATGGAGCATTGTGATGACACGGTCATGGAACATTGTGATGACAAGAATTCTGGAACATTGTGATAACAAGGGCCATGGAGCATTGTGATGACACGGTCATGGACCATTGTGATGACAAGAATTCTGGAGCATTGTGATGACAAGGGCCATGGTGCATTGTGATGACACGGTCATGGAACATTGTGATGACAAGCAATCTGGAGCATTGTGATGAAAAGGGCCATGGAGCATTGTGATGACACGGTCATGGAACATTGTGACGACAAGTATTCTGGAGCATTGTGATGCGAAGGGCCATGGAGAATTGTGATGAAATGGTCATGGAACATGGTGATGACAAGAATTCTGGAGCATTGTGATGACAAGTGTCACGGAGCATTGTAATGAGAGGTTTCATTGTGCACCGTGATGACAAGGGGGATGGAGTATTGTGATGAAACTGGTCCTGGAGCATTGTGATAACAAAAGCCATTGAGCATTGTGATGACAGGCATCATGGAGCATTATGAAGAAAGGGGTCATGGGGAATTGTAATGACAATAGAGAAATGTGATGTAATTGGTCAGCAAGCAAATTGATTAAAGTGGTCATTTAGAATTGTCATGAAAAACTATATAGTGCATTGTGATGGCAAAGGTCATGGAGAACTTTGATGACCAGTGTCATGTAGCATTGTGATGACACGGTCATGGAACATTGTGATGACAAGAATTGTGGAGCATTGTGGTGACACGGTCATGGAACATTGTGATGACAAGAATTCTGGAGCATTGTGATGACAAGGGCCATGGAGCATTGTGATGACACGGTCATGGAACATTGTGATAACAAGAATTCTGGAGCATTGTGATGACAAGGGCCATGGGGCATTGTGATGACACGGTCATGGATCATTGTGATGACAAGAATTCTGGAGCATTGTGATGACAAGGGCCATGGAGCATTGTGATGACACGGTCATGGAACATTGTGATGACAAGAATTCTGGAGCATTGTGATGACAAAGGCCATGGAGCATTGTGATGACACGGTCATGGAACATTGTGATGACAAGAATTCTGGAGAATTGTGATGACAAAGGCCATGGAGCATTGTAATGACACGGTCATGGAACATTGTGATGACAAGAATTCTGGAGAATTGTGATGACAAGGGCCATGGAGCATTGTGATGACATGATCATGGAACATTGTGATGACAAGAATTCTGGAGCATTTTAATGACACGGTCATGGAACATTGTGATGACAAGAATTATGGAGCATTGTGATGACAAGGGCCATGGTGCATTGTGAAGACACAGTCATGGAACATTGTGATGACAAGCAATCTGGAGCATTGTGATGAAAAGGGCCATGGAGCATTGTGATGACACGGTCATGGAACATTGTGATGGCAAGAATTCTGGAGCATTGTGATCACAAGGGCCATGGAGCATTGTGATGACACGGTCATGGAACATTGTGATGACAAGAATTCTGGAGAATTGTGATAACAAGGGCCATGGAGCATTGTGATGACATGGTCATGGAACATTGTGATGACAAGAATTCTGGAGCATTTTAATTACACGGTCATGGAATATTGTGATGACAAGAATTATGGAGCATTGTGATGACAAGGGCCATGGTGCATTGTGATGACACGGTCATGGAACATTGTGATGACAAGAATTCTGGAGCATTGTGATGACAAGGGCCATGGAGCATTTTGATGACACGGTCATGGAACATTGTGATGACAAGAATTCTGGAGCATTGTGATGACAAGGGCCATGGAGCATTGTGATGACACGGTCATGGAACATTGTGATGACAAGAATTCTGGAGCATTGTGATGACAAGGGCCATGGGGCATTGTGATGACACGGTCATGGAACATTGTGATGACAAGAATTCTGGAGCATTGTGATGAGAAGGGCCATGGAGAATTGTGATGACATGGTCATGGAACATGGTGATGACAAGAATTCTGGAGCATTGTGATGACACGGTCATGGAACATTGTGATGACAAGAATTCTGGAGCATGGTGATGACAAAGGCCATGGTGCATTGTGATGACACAGTCATGGAACTTTGTGATGACAAGCAATCTGGAGCATTGTGATGAAAAGGGCCATGGAGCATTGTGATGACACGGTCATGGAACATTGTGATGACAAGAATTCTGGAGCATTGTGATGCGAAGGGCCATGGAGAATTGTGATGACATGGTCATGGAACATGGTGATGACAAGAATTCTGGAGCATTGTGATGACAAGGGCCATGGAGCATTGTGATGACAAGTGTCACGGAGCATTGTAATGAGAGGTTTCATTGTGCACCGTGATGACAAGGGGGATGGAGTATTGTGATGAAACTGGTCCTGGAGCATTGTGATAACAAAAGCCATTGAGCATTGTGATGACAGGCATCATGGAGCATTGTGAAGAAAGGGGTCATGGGGAATTGTAATGACAATAGAGAAATGTGATGAAAATGGTCAGCAAGCAAATTGATTAAAGTGGTCATTTAGAATTGTCATGAAAAACTATATAGAGCATTGTGATGGCAAAGGTCATGGAGAACTGTGATGACCAGTGTCATGTATCATTGTGATGACACGGTCATGGAACATTGTGATGACAAGAATTGTGGAGCATTGTGGTGACACGGTCATGGAACATTGTGATTACAAGAATTATGGAGCATTGTGATGACACGGTCATGGAACATTGTGATGACAAGAATTCTGGAGAATTGTGATGACAAGGGCCATGGAGCATTGTGATGACACGGTCATGGAACATTGTGATGACAAGAATTCTGGAGCATTGTGATGACAAGGGCCATGGAGCATTGTGGTGACACGGTCATGGAACATTGTGATGACAAGAATTATGGAGCATTGTGATGACACGGTCATGGAACATTGTGATGACAAGAATTCTGGAGCATTGTGATGACAAGGGCCATGGAGCATTGTGATGACACGGTCATGGAACATTGTGATGACAAGAATTCTGGAGCATTGTGATGACAAAGGCCATGGAGCATTGTGATGACACGGTCATGGAACATTGTGATGACAAGAATTCTGGAGAATTGTGATGACAAGGGCCATGGAGCATTGTGATGACACGGTCATGGAACATTGTGATGACAAGAATTCTGGAGAATTGTGATGACAAGGGCCATGGAGCATTGTGATGACATGGTCATGGAACATTGTGATGACAAGAATTCTGGAGCATTTTAATGACACGGTCATGGAATATTGTGATGACAAGAATTATGGAGCATTGTGATGACAAGGGCCATGGTGCATTGTGAAGACACGGTCATGGAACATTGTGATGACAAGCAATCTGGAGCATTGTGATGAAAAGGGCCATGGAGCATTGTGATGACACGGTCATGGAACATTGTGATGACAAGAATTCTGGAGCATTGTGATCACAAGGGCCATGGAGCATTGTGGTGACATGGTCATGGAACATTGTGATGACAAGAATTATGGAGCATTGTGATGACACGGTCATGGAGCATTGTGATGACAAGAATTATGGAGCATTGTGATGACACGGTCATGGAACATTGTGATGACAAGAATTCTGGAGCATTGTGATGACAAGGGCCATGGAGCATTGTGATGACACGGTCATGGAACATTGTGATGACAAGAATTCTGGAGCATTGTGATGACAAGGGCCATGGAGCAGTGTGATGACACGGTCATGGAACATTGTGATGACAAGAATTCTGGAGCATTGTGATGACAAGGGCCATGGAGCATTGTGATCACACGGTCATGGAACATTGTGATGACAAGAATTCTGGAGAATTGTGATGACAAGGGCCATGGAGCATTGTGATGACATGGTCATGGAACATTGTGATGACAAGAATTCTGGAGCATTTTAATTACACGGTCATGGAATATTGTGATGACAAGAATTATGGAGCATTGTGATGACAAGGGCCATGGTGCATTGTGATGACACGGTCATGGAACATTGTGATGACAAGCAATCTGGAGCATTGTGATGAAAAGGGCAATGGAGCATTGTGATGACACGGTCATGGAACATTGTGATGACAAGAATTCTGGAGCATGGTGATGACAAAGGCCATGGTGCATTGTGATGACACGGTCATGGAACTTTGTGATGACAAGCAATCTGGAGCATTTTGATGAAAAGGGCCATGGAGCATTGTGATGACACGGTCATGGAACATTGTGATGACAAGAATTCTGGAGCATTGTGATGCGAAGGGCCATGGAGAATTGTGATGACATGGTCATGGAACATGGTGATGACAAGAATTCTGGAGCATTGTGATGACAAGGGCCATGGAGCATTGTGATGACAAGTGTCACGGAGCATTGTAATGAGAGGTTTCATTGTGCACTGTGATGACAAGGGGGATGGAGTATTGTGATGAAACTGGTCCTGGAGCATTGTGATAACAAAAGCCATTGAGCATTTTGATGACAGGCATCATGGAGCATTGTGAAGAAAGGGGTCATGGGGAATTGTAATGACAATAGAGAAATGTGATGAAAATGGTCAGCAAGCAAATTGATTAAAGTGGTCATTTAGAATTGTCATGAAAAACTATATAGAGCATTGTGATGGCAAAGGTCATTGAGAACTGTGATGACCAGTGTCATGTACCATTGTGATGACACGGTCATGGAACATTGTGATGACAAGAATTATGGAGCATTGTGATGACACGGTCATGGAACATTGTGATGACAAGAATTCTGGAGCATTGTGATGACAAGGGCCATGGACCATTGTGATGACACGGTCATGGAACATTGTGATGACAAGAATTCTGGAGAATTGTGATGACAAGGGCCATGGAGCATTGTGATGACACGGTCATGGAACATTGTGATGACAAGAATTCTGGAGCATTGTGATGAAAAGGGCCATGGAACATTGTGGTGACACGGTCATGGAACATTGTGATGACAAGAATTATGGAGCATTGTGATGACACGGTCATGGAACATTGTGATGACAAGAATTATGGAGCATTGTGATGACAAGGGCCATGGAGCATTGTGATGACACGGTCATGGAACATTGTGATGACAAGAATTCTGGAACATTGTGATAACAAGGGCCATGGAGCATTGTGATGACACGGTCATGGACCATTGTGATGACAAGAATTCTGGAGCATTGTGATGACAAGGGCCATGGTGCATTGTGATGACACGGTCATGGAACATTGTGATGACAAGCAATCTGGAGCATTGTGATGAAAAGGGCCATGGAGCATTGTGATGACACGGTCATGGAACATTGTGACGACAAGTATTCTGGAGCATTGTGATGCGAAGGGCCATGGAGAATTGTGATGACATGGTCATGGAACATGGTGATGACAAGAATTCTGGAGCATTGTGATGACAAGTGTCACGGAGCACTGTAATGAGAGGTTTCATTGTGCACCGTGATGACAAGGGGGATGGAGTATTGTGATGAAACTGGTCCTGGAGCATTGTGATAACAAAAGCCATTGAGCATTGTGATGACAGGCATCATGGAGCATTGTGAAGAAAGGGGTCATGGGGAATTGTAATGACAATAGAGAAATGTTATGAAATTGGTCAGCAAGCAAATTGATTAAAGTGGTCATTTAGAATTGTCATGAAAAACTATATAGTGCATTGTGATTGCAAAGGTCATGGAGAACTTTGATGACCAGTGTCATGTAGCATTGTGATGACACGGTCATGGAACATTGTGATGACAAGAATTGTGGAGCATTGTGGTGACACGGTCATGGAACATTGTGATGAAAAGAATTCTGGAGAATTGTGATGACAAGGGCCATGGAGCATTGTGATGACACGGTCATGGAACATTGTGATGACAAGAATTCTGGAGAATTGTGATGACAAGGGCCATGGAGCATTGTGATGACACGGTCATGGAACATTGTGATGACAAGAATTCTGGAGCATTGTGATGACAAGGGCCATGGAACATTGTGGTGACACGGTCATGGAACATTGTGATGACAAGAATTATGGAGCATTGTGATGACACGGTCATGGAACATTGTGATGACAAGAATTATGGAGCATTGTAATGACAAGGGCCATGGAGCATTGTGATGACACGGTCATGGAACATTGTGATGACAAGAATTCTGGAACATTGTGATAACAAGGGCCATGGAGCATTGTGATGACACGGTCATGGACCATTGTGATGACAAGAATTCTGGAGCATTGTGATGACAAGGGCCATGGTGCATTGTGATGACACGGTCATGGAACATTGTGATGACAAGCAATCTGGAGCATTGTGATGAAAAGGGCCATGGAGCATTGTGATGACACGGTCATGGAACATTGTGACGACAAGTATTCTGGAGCATTGTGATGCGAAGGGCCATGGAGAATTGTGATGACATGGTCATGGAACATGGTGATGACAAGAATTCTGGAGCATTGTGATGACAAGTGTCACGGAGCATTGTAATGAGAGGTTTCATTGTGCACCGTGATGACAAGGGGGATGGAGTATTGTGATGAAACTGGTCCTGGAGCATTGTGATAACAAAAGCCATTGAGCATTGTGATGACAGGCATCATGGAGCATTGTGAAGAAAGGGGTCATGGGGAATTGTAATGACAATAGAGAAATGTGATGAAATTGGTCAGCAAGCAAAGTGATTAAAGTGGTCATTTAGAATTGTCATGAAAAACTATATAGAGCATTGTGATGACACGGTCATGGAACATTGTGATGACAAGAATTCTGGAGAATTGTGATGAAAAGGGCCATGGAGCATTGTGATGACATGATCATGGAACATTGTGATGACAAGAATTCTGGAGCATTTTAATGACACGGTCATGGAACATTGTGATGACAAGAATTATGGAGCATTGTGATGACAAGGGCCATGGTGCATTGTGAAGACACGGTCATGGAACATTGTGATGACAAGCAATCTGGAGCATTGTGATGAAAAGGGCCATGGAGCATTGTGATGACACGGTCATGGAACATTGTGATGGCAAGAATTCTGGAGCATTGTGATCACAAGGGCCATGGAGCATTGTGGTGTCATGGTCATGGAACATTGTGATGACAAGAATTATGGAGCATTGTGATGACACGGTCATGGAGCATTGTGATGACAAGAATTATGGAGCATTGTGATGACACGGTCATGGAACATTGTGATGACAAGAATTCTGGAGCATTGTGATGACAAGGGCCATGGAGCATTGTGATGACACGGTCATGGAACATTGTGATGACAAGAATTCTGGAGCATTGTGATGACAAGGGCCATGGAGCGGTGTGATGACACGGTCATGGAACATTGTGATGACAAGAATTCTGGAGCATTGTGATGACAAGGGCCATGGAGCATTGTGATCACACGGTCATGGAACATTGTGATGACAAGAATTCTGGAGAATTGTGATGACAAGGGCCATGGAGCATTGTGATGACATGGTCATGGAACATTGTGATGACAAGAATTCTGGAGCATTTTAATTACACGGTCATGGAATATTGTGATGACAAGAATTATGGAACATTGTGATGACAAGGGCCATGGTGCATTGTGATGACACGGTCATGGAACATTGTGATGACAAGCAATCTGGAGCATTGTGATGAAAAGGGCAATGGAGCATTGTGATGACACGGTCATGGAACATTGTGATGACAAGAATTCTGGAGCATTGTGATGAGAAGGGCCATGGAGAATTGTGATGACATGGTCATGGAACATGGTGATGACAAGAATTCTGGAGCATTGTGATGACACGGTCATGGAACATTGTGATGACAAGAATTCTGGAGCATGGTGATGACAAAGGCCATGGTGCATTGTGATGACACGGTCATGGAACTTTGTGATGACAAGCAATCTGGAGCATTGTGATGAAAAGGGCCATGGAGCATTGTGATGACACGGTCATGGAACATTGTGATGACAAGAATTCTGGAGCATTGTGATGACAAGGGCCATGGAGCATTGTGATGACAAGTGTCACGGAGCATTGTAATGAGAGGTTTCATTGTGCACCGTGATGACAAGGGGGATGGAGTATTGTGATGAAACTGGTCCTGGAGCATTGTGATAACAAAAGCCATTGAGCATTGTGATGACAGGCATCATGGAGCATTGTGAAGAAAGGGGTCATGGGGAATTGTAATGACAATAGAGAAATGTGATGAAAATGGTCAGCAAGCAAATTGATTAAAGTGGTCATTTAGAATTGTCATGAAAAACTATATAGAGCATTGTGATGGCAAAGGTCATTGAGAACTGTGATGACCAGTGTCATGTATCATTGTGATGACACGGTCATGGAACATTGTGATGACAAGAATTCTGGAGAATTGTGATGAAAAGGGCCATGGAGCATTGTGATGACATGATCATGGAACATTGTGATGACAAGAATTCTGGAGCATTTTAATGACACGGTCATGGAACATTGTGATGACAAGAATTATGGAGCATTGTGATGACAAGGGCCATGGTGCATTGTGAAGACACGGTCATGGAACATTGTGATGACAAGCAATCTGGAGCATTGTGATGAAAAGGGCCATGGAGCATTGTGATGACACGGTCATGGAACATTGTGATGGCAAGAATTCTGGAGCATTGTGATCACAAGGGCCATGGAGCATTGTGGTGTCATGGTCATGGAACATTGTGATGACAAGAATTATGGAGCATTGTGATGACACGGTCATGGAGCATTGTGATGACAAGAATTATGGAGCATTGTGATGACACGGTCATGGAACATTGTGATGACAAGAATTCTGGAGCATTGTGATGACAAGGGCCATGGAGCATTGTGATGACACGGTCATGGAACATTGTGATGACAAGAATTCTGGAGCATTGTGATGACAAGGGCCATGGAGCGGTGTGATGACACGGTCATGGAACATTGTGATGACAAGAATTCTGGAGCATTGTGATGACAAGGGCCATGGAGCATTGTGATCACACGGTCATGGAACATTGTGATGACAAGAATTCTGGAGAATTGTGATGACAAGGGCCATGGAGCATTGTGATGACATGGTCATGGAACATTGTGATGACAAGAATTCTGGAGCATTTTAATTACACGGTCATGGAATATTGTGATGACAAGAATTATGGAGCATTGTGATGACAAGGGCCATGGTGCATTGTGATGACACGGTCATGGAACATTGTGATGACAAGCAATCTGGAGCATTGTGATGAAAAGGGCAATGGAGCATTGTGATGACACGGTCATGGAACATTGTGATGACAAGAATTCTGGAGCATTGTGATGAGAAGGGCCATGGAGAATTGTGATGACATGGTCATGGAACATGGTGATGACAAGAATTCTGGAGCATTGTGATGACACGGTCATGGAACATTGTGATGACAAGAATTCTGGAGCATGGTGATGACAAAGGCCATGGTGCATTGTGATGACACGGTCATGGAACTTTGTGATGACAAGCAATCTGGAGCATTGTGATGAAAAGGGCCATGGAGCATTGTGATGACACGGTCATGGAACATTGTGATGACAAGAATTCTGGAGCATTGTGATGACAAGGGCCATGGAGCATTGTGATGACAAGTGTCACGGAGCATTGTAATGAGAGGTTTCATTGTGCACCGTGATGACAAGGGGGATGGAGTATTGTGATGAAACTGGTCCTGGAGCATTGTGATAACAAAAGCCATTGAGCATTGTGATGACAGGCATCATGGAGCATTGTGAAGAAAGGGGTCATGGGGAATTGTAATGACAATAGAGAAATGTGATGAAAATGGTCAGCAAGCAAATTGATTAAAGTGGTCATTTAGAATTGTCATGAAAAACTATATAGAGCATTGTGATGGCAAAGGTCATTGAGAACTGTGATGACCAGTGTCATGTATCATTGTGATGACACGGTCATGGAACATTGTGATGACAAGAATTATGGAGCATTGTGATGACACGGTCATGGAACATTGCGATGACAAGAATTCTGGAGCATTGTGATGACAAGGGCCATGGAGCATTGTGATGACACGGTCATGGAACATTGTGATGACAAGAATTCTGGAGCATTGGGATGACAAGGGCCATGGAACATTGTGGTGACACGGTCATGGAACATTGTGATGACAAGAATTATGGAGCATTGTGATGACACGGTCATGGAACATTGTGATGACAAGAATTATGGAGCATTGTGATGACAAGGGCCATGGAGCATTGTGATGACACGGTCATGGAACATTGTGATGACAAGAATTCTGGAACATTGTGATAACAAGGGCCATGGAGCATTGTGATGACACGGTCATGGACCATTGTGATGACAAGAATTCTGGAGCATTGTGATGACAAGGGCCATGGTGCATTGTGATGACACGGTCATGGAACATTGTGATGACAAGCAATCTGGAGCATTGTGATGAAAAGGGCCATGGAGCATTGTGATGACACGGTCATGGAACATTGTGACGACAAGTATTCTGGAGCATTGTGATGCGAAGGGCCATGGAGAATTGTGATGACATGGTCATGGAACATGGTGATGACAAGAATTCTGGAGCATTGTGATGACAAGTGTCACGGAGCATTGTAATGAGAGGTTTCATTGTGCACCGTGATGACAAGGGGGATGGAGTATTGTGATGAAACTGGTCCTGGAGCATTGTGATAACAAAAGCCATTGAGCATTGTGATGACAGGCATCATGGAGCATTGTGAAGAAAGGGGTCATGGGGAATTGTAATGACAATAGAGAAATGTGATGAAATTGGTCAGCAAGCAAATTGATTAAAGTGGTCATTTAGAATTGTCATGAAAAACTATATAGTGCATTGTGATGGCAAAGGTCATGGAGAACTTTGATGACCAGTGTCATGTAGCATTGTGATGACACGGTCATGGAACATTGTGATGACAAGAATTGTGGAGCATTGTGGTGACACGGTCATGGAACATTGTGATGACAAGAATTCTGGAGAATTGTGATGACAAGGGCCATGGAGCATTGTGATGACACGGTCATGGAACATTGTGATGACAAGAATTCTGGAGAATTGTGATGACAAGGGCCATGGAGCATTGTGATGACATGATCATGGAACATTGTGATGACAAGAATTCTGGAGCATTATAATGACACGGTCATGGAACATTGTGATGACAAGAATTATGGAGCATTGTGATGACAAGGGCCATGGTGCATTGTGAAGACACGGTCATGGAACATTGTGATGACAAGCCATCTGGAGCATTGTGATCACAAGGGCCATGGAGCATTGTGGTGACATGGTCATGGAACATTGTGATGACAAGAATTATGGAGCATTGTGATGACACGGTCATGGAGCATTGTGATGACAAGAATTATGGAGCATTGTGATGACACGGTCATGGAACATTGTGATGACAAGAATTCTGGAGCATTGTGATGACAAGGGCCATGGAGCATTGTGATGACACGGTCATGGAACATTGTGATGATAAGAATTCTGGAGCATTGTGATGACAAGGGCCATGGAGCATTGTGATGACACGGTCATGGAACATTGTGATGACAAGAATTCTGGAGCATTGTGATGACAAGGGCCATGGAGCATTGTGATGACACGGTCATGGAACATTGTGATGACAAGAATTCTGGAGAATTGTGATAACAAGGGCCATGGAGCATTGTGATGACATGGTCATGGAACATTGTTATGACAAGAATTCTGGAGCATTTTAATTACACGGTCATGGAATATTGTGATGACAAGAATTATGGAGCATTGTGATGACAAGGGCCATGGTGCATTGTGATGACACGGTCATGGAACATTGTGATGACAAGCAATCTGGAGCATTGTGATGAAAAGGGCAATGGAGCATTGTGATGACACGGTCATGGAACATTGTGATGACAAGAATTCTGGAGCATTGTGATGAGAAGGGCCATGGAGAATTGTGATGACATGGTCATGGAACATGGTGATGACAAGAATTCTGGAGCATTGTGATGACACGGTCATGGAACATTGTGATGACAAGAATTCTGGAGCATGGTGATGACAAAGGCCATGGTGCATTGTGATGACACGGTCATGGAACTTTGTGATGACAAGCAATCTGGAGCATTGTGATGAAAAGGGCCATGGAGCATTGTGATGACACGGTCATGGAACATTGTGATGACAAGAATTCTGGAGCATTGTGATGACACGGTCATGGAACATTGTGATGACAAGAATTCTGGAGAATTGTGATGACAAGGGCCATGGAGCATTGTGATGACACGGTCATGGAACATTGTGATGACAAGAATTCTGGAGCATTGTGATGACAAGGGCCATGGAGCATTGTGGTGACACGGTCATGGAACATTGTGATGACAAGAATTATGGAGCATTGTGATGACACGGTCATGGAACATTGTGATGACAAGAATTCTGGAGCATTGTGATGACAAGGGCCATGGAGCATTGTGGTGACACGGTCATGGAACATTGTGATGACAAGAATTATGTAGCATTGTGATGACACGGTCATGGAACATTGTGATGACAAGAATTATGGAGCATTGAGATGACACGGTCATGGAACATTGTGATGACAAGAATTCTGGAGCATTGTGATGACAAGGGCCATGGAGCATTGTGATGACACGGTCATGGAACATTGTGATGACAAGAATTCTGGAGCATTGTGATGACAAGGGCCATGGAGCATTGTGATGACACGGTCATGGAACATTGTGATGACAAGAATTCTGGAGCATTGTGATGACAAAGGCCATGGAGCATTGTGATGACACGGTCATGGAACATTGTGATGACAAGAATTCTGGAGAATTGTGATGACAAGGGCCATGGAGCATTGTGATGACATGGTCATGGAACATTGTGATGACAAGAATTCTGGAGCATTTTAATGACACGGTCATGGAACATTGTGATGACAAGAATTATGGAGCATTGTGATGACAAGAGCCATGGTGCATTGTGAAGACACGGTCATGGAACATTGTGATGACAAGCAATCTGGAGCATTTTGATGAAAAGGGCCATGGAGCATTGTGATGACACGTTCATGGAACTTTGTGATGACAAGCAATCTGGAGCATTGTGATCACAAGGGACATGGAGCATTTTGGTGACATGGTCATGGAACATTGTGATGACAAGAATTATGGAGCATTGTGATGACACGGTCATGGAGCATTGTGATGACAAGAATTATGGAGCATTGTGATGACACGGTCATGGAACATTGTGATGACAAGAATTCTGGAGCATTGTGATGACAAGGGCCATGGAGCATTGTGATGACACGGTCATGGAACATTGTGATGACAAGAATTCTGGAGCATTGTGATGACAAGGGCCATGGAGCAGTGTGATGACACGGTCATGGAACATTGTGATGACAAGAATTCTGGAGCATTGTGATGACAAGGGCCATGGAGCATTGTGATCACACGGTCAAGGAACATTGTGATGACAAGAATTCTGGAGCATGGTGATGCGAAGGGCCATGGAGAATTGTGATGACATGGTCATGGAACATGGTGATGACAAGAATTCTGGAGCATTGTGATGACAAGGGCCATGGAGCATTGTGATGACAAGTGTCACGGAGCATTGTAATGAGAGGTTTCATTGTGCACCGTGATGACAAGGGGGATGGAGTATTGTGATGAAACTGGTCCTGGAGCATTGTGATAACAAAAGCCATTGAGCATTGTGATGACAGGCATCATGGAGCATTGTGAAGAAAGGGGTCATGGGGAATTGTAATGACAATAGAGAAATGTGATGAAAATGGTCAGCAAGCAAATTGATTAAAGTGGTCATTTAGAATTGTCATGAAAAACTATATAGAGCATTGTGATGGCAAAGGTCATGGAGAACTTTGATGACCAGTGTCATGTAGCATTGTGATGACACGGTCATGGAACATTGTGATGACAAGAATTGTGGAGCATTGTGGTGACACGGTCATGGAACATTGTGATGACTAGAATTCTGGAGAATTGTGATGACAAGGGCCATGGAGCATTGTGATGACACGGTCATGGAACATTGTGATGACAAGAATTATGGAGCATTGTGATGAAACGGTCATGGAACATTGTGATGACAAGAATTATGGAGCATTGTGATGACACGGTCATGGAACATTGTGATGACAAGAATTATGGAGCATTGTGATGACACGGTCATGGAACATTGTGATGACAAGAATTATGGAGCATTGTGATGACACGGTCATGGAACATTGTGATGACAAGAATTCTGGAGAATTGTGATGACAAGGGCCATGGAGCATTGTGATGACACGGTCATGGAACATTGTGATGACAAGCATTCTGGAGCATTGTGATGACAAAGGCCATGGAGCATTGTGATGACACGGTCATGGAACATTGTGATGACAAGAATACTGGAGAATTGTGATGACAAGGGCCATGGAGCATTGTGATGACATGATCATGGAACATTGTGATGACAAGAATTCTGGAGCATTTTAATGACACGGTTATGGAACATTGTGATGACAAGAATTATGGAGCATTGTGATGACAAGGGCCATGGTGCATTGTGAAGACACGGTCATGGAACATTGTGATGACAAGCAATCTGGAGCATTGTGATGAAAAGGGCCATGGAGCATTGTGATGACACGGTCATGGAACATTGTGATGACAAGAATTCGGGAGCATTGTGATGACAAGGGCCATGGTGCATTGTGATGACACGGTCATGGAACATGGTGATGACAAGAATTCTGGAGCATTGTGATGAAAAGGGCCATGGAGCATTGTGATGACACGGTTATGGAACATTGTGGTGACAAGAATTCTGGAGCATTGTGATGACAAGGGCCATGGAGCATTGTGATGACACTGTCATGGAACATTGTGATGACAAGAATTCTGGAGCATGGTGATGACAAAGGCCATGGTGCATTGTGATGACACGGTCATGGAACTTTGTGATCACAAGCAATCTGGAGCATTGTGATGAAAAGGGCCATGGAGCATTGTGATGACACGGTCATGGAACATTGTGATGACAAGAATTCTGGAGCATTGTGATGTGAAGGGCCATGGAGAATTGTGATGACATGGTCATGGAACATGGTGATGACAAGAATTCTGGAGCATTGTGATGACAAGGGCCATGGAGAATTGTGATGACAAGTGTCACGGAGCATTGTAATGAGAGGTTTCATTGTGCACCGTGATGACAAGGGGGATGGAGTATTGTGATGAAACTGGTCCTGGAGCATTGTGATAACAAAAGCCATTGAGCATTGTGATGACAGGCATCATGGCGCATTGTGAAGAAAGGGGTCATGGGGAATTGTAATGACAATAGAGAAATGTGATGAAAATGGTCAGCAAGCAAATTGATTAAAGTGGTCATTTAGAATTGTCATGAAAAACTATATAGAGCATTGTGATGGCAAAGGTCATGGAGAACTGTGATGACCAGTGTCATGTAGCATTGTGATGACACGGTATTGGAACATTGTGATGACAAGAATTGTGGAGCATTGTGGTGACACAGTCATGGAACATTGTGATGACAAGAATTATGGAGCATTGTGATGACACGGTCATGGAACATTGTGATGACAAGAATTATGGGGCATTGTGATGACAAGGGCCATGGAGCATTGTGATGACACGATCATGGAACATTGTGATGACAAGAATTCTGGAGAATTGTGATGACAAGGGCCATGGAGCATTGTGATGACATGGTCATGGAACATTGTGATGAAAAGAATTCTGGAGCATTTTAATGACACGGTCATGGAACATTGTGATGACAATAATTATGGAGCATTGTGATGACAAGGGCCATGGTGCATTGTGATGACACGGTCATGGAACATTGTGATGACAAGCAATCTGGAGCATTGTGATGAAAAGGGCCATGGAACATTGTGATGACATGGTCATGGAACATTGTGATGACAAGAATTCTGGAGCATTGTGATGAGAAGGGCCATGGAGAATTGTGATGACATGGTCATGGAACATGGTGATGACAAGAATTCTGGAGCATTGTGATGACACGGTCATGGAACATTGTGATGACAAGAATTCTGGAGCATTGTGATGACAAGGGCCATGGTGCATTGTGATGACACGGTCATGGAACATTGTGATGACAAGCAATCTGGAGCATTGTGATGAAAAGGGCCATGGAGCATTGTGATGACACGGTCATGGAACATTGTGACGACAAGTATTCTGGAGCATTGTGATGCGAAGGGCCATGGAGAATTGTGATGACATGGTCATGGAACATGGTGATGACAAGAATTCTGGAGCATTGTGATGACAAGTGTCACGGAGCATTGTAATGAGAGGTTTCATTGTGCACCGTGATGACAAGGGGGATGGAGTATTGTGATGAAACTGGTCCTGGAGCATTGTGATAACAAAAGCCATTGAGCATTGTGATGACAGGCATCATGGAGCATTGTGAAGAAAGGGGTCATGGGGAATTGTAATGACAATAGAGAAATGTGATGAAAATGGTCAGCAAGCAAATTGATTAAAGTGGTCATTTAGAATTGTCATGAAAAACTATATAGAGCATTGTGATGGCAAAGGTCATGGAGAACTTTGATGACCAGTGTCATGTAGCATTGTGATGACACGGTCATGGAACATTGTGATGACAAGAATTGTGGAGCATTGTGGTGACACGGTCATGGAACATTGTGATGACAAGAATTCTGGAGCATTGTGATGACAAGGGCCATGGAGCATTGTGATCACACGGTCATGGAACATTGTGATGACAAGAATTCTGGAGAATTGTGATGACAAGGGCCATGGAGCATTGTGATGACATGGTCATGGAACATTGTGATGACAAGAATTCTGGAGCATTTTAATTACACGGTCATGGAATATTGTGATGACAAGAATTATGGAGCATTGTGATGACAAGGGCCATGGTGCATTGTGATGACACGGTCATGGAACATTGTGATGACAAGCAATCTGGAGCATTGTGATGAAAAGGGCCATGGAGCATTGTGATGACACGGTCATGGAACATTGTGACGACAAGTATTCTGGAGCATTGTGATGCGAAGGGCCATGGAGAATTGTGATGACATGGTCATGGAACATGGTGATGACAAGAATTCTGGAGCATTGTGATGACAAGTGTCACGGAGCATTGTAATGAGAGGTTTCATTGTGCACCGTGATGACAAGGGGGATGGAGTATTGTGATGAAACTGGTCCTGGAGCATTGTGATAACAAAAGCCATTGAGCATTGTGATGACAGGCATCATGGAGCATTGTGAAGAAAGGGGTCATGGGGAATTGTAATGACAATAGAGAAATGTTATGAAATTGGTCAGCAAGCAAATTGATTAAAGTGGTCATTTAGAATTGTCATGAAAAACTATATAGTGCATTGTGATTGCAAAGGTCATGGAGAACTTTGATGACCAGTGTCATGTAGCATTGTGATGACACGGTCATGGAACATTGTGATGACAAGAATTGTGGAGCATTGTGGTGACACGGTCATGGAACATTGTGATGAAAAGAATTCTGGAGAATTGTGATGACAAGGGCCATGGAGCATTGTGATGACACGGTCATGGAACATTGTGATGACAAGAATTCTGGAGAATTGTGATGACAAGGGCCATGGAGCATTGTGATGACACGGTCATGGAACATTGTGATGACAAGAATTCTGGAGCATTGTGATGACAAGGGCCATGGAACATTGTGGTGACACGGTCATGGAACATTGTGATGACAAGAATTATGGAGCATTGTGATGACACGGTCATGGAACATTGTGATGACAAGAATTATGGAGCATTGTAATGACAAGGGCCATGGAGCATTGTGATGACACGGTCATGGAACATTGTGATGACAAGAATTCTGGAACATTGTGATAACAAGGGCCATGGAGCATTGTGATGACACGGTCATGGACCATTGTGATGACAAGAATTCTGGAGCATTGTGATGACAAGGGCCATGGTGCATTGTGATGACACGGTCATGGAACATTGTGATGACAAGCAATCTGGAGCATTGTGATGAAAAGGGCCATGGAGCATTGTGATGACACGGTCATGGAACATTGTGACGACAAGTATTCTGGAGCATTGTGATGCGAAGGGCCATGGAGAATTGTGATGACATGGTCATGGAACATGGTGATGACAAGAATTCTGGAGCATTGTGATGACAAGTGTCACGGAGCATTGTAATGAGAGGTTTCATTGTGCACCGTGATGACAAGGGGGATGGAGTATTGTGATGAAACTGGTCCTGGAGCATTGTGATAACAAAGCCATTGAGCATTGTGATGACAGGCATCATGGAGCATTGTGAAGAAAGGGGTCATGGGGAATTGTAATGACAATAGAGAAATGTGATGAAATTGGTCAGCAAGCAAAGTGATTAAAGTGGTCATTTAGAATTGTCATGAAAAACTATATAGAGCATTGTGATGACACGGTCATGGAACATTGTGATGACAAGAATTCTGGAGAATTGTGATGAAAAGGGCCATGGAGCATTGTGATGACATGATCATGGAACATTGTGATGACAAGAATTCTGGAGCATTTTAATGACACGGTCATGGAACATTGTGATGACAAGAATTATGGAGCATTGTGATGACAAGGGCCATGGTGCATTGTGAAGACACGGTCATGGAACATTGTGATGACAAGCAATCTGGAGCATTGTGATGAAAAGGGCCATGGAGCATTGTGATGACACGGTCATGGAACATTGTGATGGCAAGAATTCTGGAGCATTGTGATCACAAGGGCCATGGAGCATTGTGGTGTCATGGTCATGGAACATTGTGATGACAAGAATTATGGAGCATTGTGATGACACGGTCATGGAGCATTGTGATGACAAGAATTATGGAGCATTGTGATGACACGGTCATGGAACATTGTGATGACAAGAATTCTGGAGCATTGTGATGACAAGGGCCATGGAGCATTGTGATGACACGGTCATGGAACATTGTGATGACAAGAATTCTGGAGCATTGTGATGACAAGGGCCATGGAGCGGTGTGATGACACGGTCATGGAACATTGTGATGACAAGAATTCTGGAGCATTGTGATGACAAGGGCCATGGAGCATTGTGATCACACGGTCATGGAACATTGTGATGACAAGAATTCTGTAGAATTGTGATGACAAGGGCCATGGAGCATTGTGATGACATGGTCATGGAACATTGTGATGACAAGAATTCTGGAGCATTTTAATTACACGGTCATGGAATATTGTGATGACAAGAATTATGGAGCATTGTGATGACAAGGGCCATGGTGCATTGTGATGACACGGTCATGGAACATTGTGATGACAAGCAATCTGGAGCATTGTGATGAAAAGGGCAATGGAGCATTGTGATGACACGGTCATGGAACATTGTGATGACAAGAATTCTGGAGCATTGTGATGAGAAGGGCCATGGAGAATTGTGATGACATGGTCATGGAACATGGTGATGACAAGAATTCTGGAGCATTGTGATGACACGGTCATGGAACATTGTGATGACAAGAATTCTGGAGCATGGTGATGACAAAGGCCATGGTGCATTGTGATGACACGGTCATGGAACTTTGTGATGACAAGCAATCTGGAGCATTGTGATGAAAATGGCCATGGAGCATTGTGATGACACGGTCATGGAACATTGTGATGACAAGAATTCTGGAGCATTGTGATGACAAGGGCCATGGAGCATTGTGATGACAAGTGTCACGGAGCATTGTAATGAGAGGTTTCATTGTGCACCGTGATGACAAGGGGGATGGAGTATTGTGATGAAACTGGTCCTGGAGCATTGTGATAACAAAAGCCATTGAGCATTGTGATGACAGGCATCATGGAGCATTGTGAAGAAAGGGGTCATGGGGAATTGTAATGACAATAGAGAAATGTGATGAAAATGGTCAGCAAGCAAATTGATTAAAGTGGTCATTTAGAATTGTCATGAAAAACTATATAGAGCATTGTGATGGCAAAGGTCATTGAGAACTGTGATGACCAGTGTCATGTATCATTGTGATGACACGGTCATGGAACATTGTGATGACAAGAATTATGGAGCATTGTGATGACACGGTCATGGAACATTGCGATGACAAGAATTCTGGAGCATTGTGATGACAAGGGCCATGGAGCATTGTGATGACACGGTCATGGAACATTGTGATGACAAGAATTCTGGAGCATTGTGATGACAAGGGCCATGGAACATTGTGGTGACACGGTCATGGAACATTGTGATGACAAGAATTATGGAGCATTGTGATGACACGGTCATGGAACATTGTGATGACAAGAATTATGGAGCATTGTGATGACAAGGGCCATGGAGCATTGTGATGACACGGTCATGGAACATTGTGATGACAAGAATTCTGGAACATTGTGATAACAAGGGCCATGGAGCATTGTGATGACACGGTCATGGACCATTGTGATGACAAGAATTCTGGAGCATTGTGATGACAAGGGCCATGGTGCATTGTGATGACACGGTCATGGAACATTGTGATGACAAGCAATCTGGAGCATTGTGATGAAAAGGGCCATGGAGCATTGTGATGACACGGTCATGGAACATTGTGACGACAAGTATTCTGGAGCATTGTGATGCGAAGGGCCATGGAGAATTGTGATGACATGGTCATGGAACATGGTGATGACAAGAATTCTGGAGCATTGTGATGACAAGTGTCACGGAGCATTGTAATGAGAGGTTTCATTGTGCACCGTGATGACAAGGGGGATGGAGTATTGTGATGAAACTGGTCCTGGAGCATTGTGATAACAAAAGCCATTGAGCATTGTGATGACAGGCATCATGGAGCATTGTGAAGAAAGGGGTCATGGGGAATTGTAATGACAATAGAGAAATGTGATGAAATTGGTCAGCAAGCAAATTGATTAAAGTGGTCATTTAGAATTGTCATGAAAAACTATATAGTGCATTGTGATGGCAAAGGTCATGGAGAACTTTGATGACCAGTGTCATGTAGCATTGTGATGACACGGTCATGGAACATTGTGATGACAAGAATTGTGGAGCATTGTGGTGACACGGTCATGGAACATTGTGATGACAAGAATTCTGGAGAATTGTGATGACAAGGGCCATGGAGCATTGTGATGACACGGTCATGGAACATTGTGATGACAAGAATTCTGGAGAATTGTGATGACAAGGGCCATGGAGCATTGTGATGACATGATCATGGAACATTGTGATGACAAGAATTCTGGAGCATTATAATGACACGGTCATGGAACATTGTGATGACAAGAATTATGGAGCATTGTGATGACAAGGGCCATGGTGCATTGTGAAGACACGGTCATGGAACATTGTGATGACAAGCCATCTGGAGCATTGTGATCACAAGGGCCATGGAGCATTGTGGTGACATGGTCATGGAACATTGTGATGACAAGAATTATGGAGCATTGTGATGACACGGTCATGGAGCATTGTGATGACAAGAATTATGGAGCATTGTGATGACACGGTCATGGAACATTGTGATGACAAGAATTCTGGAGCATTGTGATGACAAGGGCCATGGAGCATTGTGATGACACGGTCATGGAACATTGTGATGATAAGAATTCTGGAGCATTGTGATGACAAGGGCCATGGAGCATTGTGATGACACGGTCATGGAACATTGTGATGACAAGAATTCTGGAGCATTGTGATGACAAGGGCCATGGAGCATTGTGATGACACGGTCATGGAACATTGTGATGACAAGAATTCTGGAGAATTGTGATAACAAGGGCCATGGAGCATTGTGATGACATGGTCATGGAACATTGTGATGACAAGAATTCTGGAGCATTTTAATTACACGGTCATGGAATATTGTGATGACAAGAATTATGGAGCATTGTGATGACAAGGGCCATGGTGCATTGTGATGACACGGTCATGGAACATTGTGATGACAAGCAATCTGGAGCATTGTGATGAAAAGGGCAATGGAGCATTGTGATGACACGGTCATGGAACATTGTGATGACAAGAATTCTGGAGCATTGTGATGAGAAGGGCCATGGAGAATTGTGATGACATGGTCATGGAACATGGTGATGACAAGAATTCTGGAGCATTGTGATGACACGGTCATGGAACATTGTGATGACAAGAATTCTGGAGCATGGTGATGACAAAGGCCATGGTGCATTGTGATGACACGGTCATGGAACTTTGTGATGACAAGCAATCTGGAGCATTGTGATGAAAAGGGCCATGGAGCATTGTGATGACACGGTCATGGAACATTGTGATGACAAGAATTCTGGAGCATTGTGATGACACGGTCATGGAACATTGTGATGACAAGAATTCTGGAGAATTGTGATGACAAGGGCCATGGAGCATTGTGATGACACGGTCATGGAACATTGTGATGACAAGAATTCTGGAGCATTGTGATGACAAGGGCCATGGAGCATTGTGGTGACACGGTCATGGAACATTGTGATGACAAGAATTATGGAGCATTGTGATGACACGGTCATGGAACATTGTGATGACAAGAATTCTGGAGCATTGTGATGACAAGGGCCATGGAGCATTGTGGTGACACGGTCATGGAACATTGTGATGACAAGAATTATGGAGCATTGTGATGACACGGTCATGGAACATTGTGATGACAAGAATTATGGAGCATTGAGATGACACGGTCATGGAACATTGTGATGACAAGAATTCTGGAGCATTGTGATGACAAGGGCCATGGAGCATTGTGATGACACGGTCATGGAACATTGTGATGACAAGAATTCTGGAGCATTGTGATGACAAGGGCCATGGAGCATTGTGATGACACGGTCATGGAACATTGTGATGACAAGAATTCTGGAGCATTGTGATGACAAAGGCCATGGAGCATTGTGATGACACGGTCATGGAACATTGTGATGACAAGAATTCTGGAGAATTGTGATGACAAGGGCCATGGAGCATTGTGATGACATGGTCATGGAACATTGTGATGACAAGAATTCTGGAGCATTTTAATGACACGGTCATGGAACATTGTGATGACAAGAATTATGGAGCATTGTGATGACAAGAGCCATGGTGCATTGTGAAGACACGGTCATGGAACATTGTGATGACAAGCAATCTGGAGCATTTTGATGAAAAGGGCCATGGAGCATTGTGATGACACGTTCATGGAACTTTGTGATGACAAGCAATCTGGAGCATTGTGATCACAAGGGACATGGAGCATTTTGGTGACATGGTCATGGAACATTGTGATGACAAGAATTATGGAGCATTGTGATGACACGGTCATGGAGCATTGTGATGACAAGAATTATGGAGCATTGTGATGACACGGTCATGGAACATTGTGATGACAAGAATTCTGGAGCATTGTGATGACAAGGGCCATGGAGCATTGTGATGACACGGTCATGGAACATTGTGATGACAAGAATTCTGGAGCATTGTGATGACAAGGGCCATGGAGCAGTGTGATGACACGGTCATGGAACATTGTGATGACAAGAATTCTGGAGCATTGTGATGACAAGGGCCATGGAGCATTGTGATCACACGGTCAAGGAACATTGTGATGACAAGAATTCTGGAGCATGGTGATGCGAAGGGCCATGGAGAATTGTGATGACATGGTCATGGAACATGGTGATGACAAGAATTCTGGAGCATTGTGATGACAAGGGCCATGGAGCATTGTGATGACAAGTGTCACGGAGCATTGTAATGAGAGGTTTCATTGTGCACCGTGATGACAAGGGGGATGGAGTATTGTGATGAAACTGGTCCTGGAGCATTGTGATAACAAAAGCCATTGAGCATTGTGATGACAGGCATCATGGAGCATTGTGAAGAAAGGGGTCATGGGGAATTGTAATGACAATAGAGAAATGTGATGAAAATGGTCAGCAAGCAAATTGATTAAAGTGGTCATTTAGAATTGTCATGAAAAACTATATAGAGCATTGTGATGGCAAAGGTCATGGAGAACTTTGATGACCAGTGTCATGTAGCATTGTGATGACACGGTCATGGAACATTGTGATGACAAGAATTGTGGAGCATTGTGGTGACACGGTCATGGAACATTGTGATGACTAGAATTCTGGAGAATTGTGATGACAAGGGCCATGGAGCATTGTGATGACACGGTCATGGAACATTGTGATGACAAGAATTATGGAGCATTGTGATGAAACGGTCATGGAACATTGTGATGACAAGAATTATGGAGCATTGTGATGACACGGTCATGGAACATTGTGATGACAAGAATTATGGAGCATTGTGATGACACGGTCATGGAACATTGTGATGACAAGAATTATGGAGCATTGTGATGACACGGTCATGGAACATTGTGATGACAAGAATTCTGGAGAATTGTGATGACAAGGGCCATGGAGCATTGTGATGACACGGTCATGGAACATTGTGATGACAAGCATTCTGGAGCATTGTGATGACAAAGGCCATGGAGCATTGTGATGACACGGTCATGGAACATTGTGATGACAAGAATACTGGAGAATTGTGATGACAAGGGCCATGGAGCATTGTGATGACATGATCATGGAACATTGTGATGACAAGAATTCTGGAGCATTTTAATGACACGGTTATGGAACATTGTGATGACAAGAATTATGGAGCATTGTGATGACAAGGGCCATGGTGCATTGTGAAGACACGGTCATGGAACATTGTGATGACAAGCAATCTGGAGCATTGTGATGAAAAGGGCCATGGAGCATTGTGATGACACGGTCATGGAACATTGTGATGACAAGAATTCGGGAGCATTGTGATGACAAGGGCCATGGTGCATTGTGATGACACGGTCATGGAACATGGTGATGACAAGAATTCTGGAGCATTGTGATGAAAAGGGCCATGGAGCATTGTGATGACACGGTTATGGAACATTGTGGTGACAAGAATTCTGGAGCATTGTGATGACAAGGGCCATGGAGCATTGTGATGACACTGTCATGGAACATTGTGATGACAAGAATTCTGGAGCATGGTGATGACAAAGGCCATGGTGCATTGTGATGACACGGTCATGGAACTTTGTGATCACAAGCAATCTGGAGCATTGTGATGAAAAGGGCCATGGAGCATTGTGATGACACGGTCATGGAACATTGTGATGACAAGAATTCTGGAGCATTGTGATGTGAAGGGCCATGGAGAATTGTGATGACATGGTCATGGAACATGGTGATGACAAGAATTCTGGAGCATTGTGATGACAAGGGCCATGGAGAATTGTGATGACAAGTGTCACGGAGCATTGTAATGAGAGGTTTCATTGTGCACCGTGATGACAAGGGGGATGGAGTATTGTGATGAAACTGGTCCTGGAGCATTGTGATAACAAAAGCCATTGAGCATTGTGATGACAGGCATCATGGCGCATTGTGAAGAAAGGGGTCATGGGGAATTGTAATGACAATAGAGAAATGTGATGAAAATGGTCAGCAAGCAAATTGATTAAAGTGGTCATTTAGAATTGTCATGAAAAACTATATAGAGCATTGTGATGGCAAAGGTCATGGAGAACTGTGATGACCAGTGTCATGTAGCATTGTGATGACACGGTATTGGAACATTGTGATGACAAGAATTGTGGAGCATTGTGGTGACACAGTCATGGAACATTGTGATGACAAGAATTATGGAGCATTGTGATGACACGGTCATGGAACATTGTGATGACAAGAATTATGGGGCATTGTGATGACAAGGGCCATGGAGCATTGTGATGACACGATCATGGAACATTGTGATGACAAGAATTCTGGAGAATTGTGATGACAAGGGCCATGGAGCATTGTGATGACATGGTCATGGAACATTGTGATGACAAGAATTCTGGAGCATTTTAATGACACGGTCATGGAACATTGTGATGACAATAATTATGGAGCATTGTGATGACAAGGGCCATGGTGCATTGTGATGACACGGTCATGGAACATTGTGATGACAAGCAATCTGGAGCATTGTGATGAAAAGGGCCATGGAACATTGTGATGACATGGTCATGGAACATTGTGATGACAAGAATTCTGGAGCATTGTGATGAGAAGGGCCATGGAGAATTGTGATGACATGGTCATGGAACATGGTGATGACAAGAATTCTGGAGCATTGTGATGACACGGTCATGGAACATTGTGATGACAAAAATTCTGGAGCATTGTGATGACAAGGGCCATGGTGCATTGTGATGACACGGTCATGGAACATTGTGATGACAAGCAATCTGGAGCATTGTGATGAAAAGGGCCATGGAGCATTGTGATGACACGGTCATGGAACATTGTGACGACAAGTATTCTGGAGCATTGTGATGCGAAGGGCCATGGAGAATTGTGATGACATGGTCATGGAACATGGTGATGACAAGAATTCTGGAGCATTGTGATGACAAGTGTCACGGAGCATTGTAATGAGAGGTTTCATTGTGCACCGTGATGACAAGGGGGATGGAGTATTGTGATGAAACTGGTCCTGGAGCATTGTGATAACAAAAGCCATTGAGCATTGTGATGACAGGCATCATGGAGCATTGTGAAGAAAGGGGTCATGGGGAATTGTAATGACAATAGAGAAATGTGATGAAAATGGTCAGCAAGCAAATTGATTAAAGTGGTCATTTAGAATTGTCATGAAAAACTATATAGAGCATTGTGATGGCAAAGGTCATGGAGAACTTTGATGACCAGTGTCATGTAGCATTGTGATGACACGGTCATGGAACATTGTGATGACAAGAATTGTGGAGCATTGTGGTGACACGGTCATGGAACATTGTGATGACAAGAATTCTGGAGCATTGTGATGACAAGGGCCATGGAGCATTGTGGTGACACGGTCATGGAACATTGTGATGACAAGAATTCTGGAGCATTGTGATGACAAGGGCCATGGAGCATTGTGATGACACGGTCATGGAACATTGTGATGACAAGAATTCTGGAGCATTGTGATGACAAAGGCCATGGAGCATTGTGATGACACGGTCATGGAACATTGTGATGACAAGAATTCTGGAGAATTGTGATGACAAGGGCCATGGAGCATTGTGATGACATGATCATGGAACATTGTGATGACAAGAATTCTGGAGCATTTTAATGACACGGTCATGGAACATTGTGATGACAAGAGTTATGGAGCATTGTGATGACAAGGGCCATGGTGCATTGTGAAGACACGGTCATGGAACATTGTGATGACAAGCAATCTGGAGCATTGTGATGAAAAGGGCCATGGAGCATTGTGATGACACGATCATGGAACATTGTGATGACAAGAATTCTGGAGCATTGTGATGGCAAGGGCCATGGAGCATTGTGATGACACGGTCATGGAACATTGTGATGACAAGAATTCTGGAGCATTGTGATGACAAGGGCCATGGAGCATTGTGATGACACGGTCATGGAACATTGTGATGACAAGAATTCTGGAGCATTGTGATGACAAAGGCCATGGAGCATTGTGATGACACGGTCATGGAACATTGTGATGACAAGAATTCTGGAGAATTGTGATGACAAGGGCCATGGAGCATTGTGATGACATGATCATGGAACATTGTGATGACAAGAATTCTGGAGCATTTTAATGACACGGTCATGGAACATTGTGATGACAAGAGTTATGGAGCATTGTGATGACAAGGGCCATGGTGCATTGTGAAGACACGGTCATGGAACATTGTGATGACAAGCAATCTGGAGCATTGTGATGAAAAGGGCCATGGAGCTTTGTGATGACACGATCATGGAACATTGTAATGACAAGAATTCTGGAGCATTGTGATGGCAAGGGCCATGGAGCATTGTGATGACACGGTCATGGAACATGGTGATGACAAGAATTCTGGAGCATTGTGATGAAAAGGGCCATGGAGCATTGTGATGACACGGTCATGGAACATTGTGGTGACAAGAATTCTGGAGCATTGTGATGACAAGGGCCATGGAGCATTGTGATGACACTGTCATGGAACATTGTGATGACAAGAATTCTGGAGCATGGTGATGACAAAGGCCATGGTGCATTGTGATGACACGGTCATGGTACTTTGTGATCACAAGCAATCTGGAGCATTGTGATGAAAAGGGCCATGGAGCATTGTGATGACACGGTCATGGAACATTGTGATGACAAGAATTCTGGAGCATTGTGATGTGAAGGGCCATGGAGAATTGTGATGGCATGGTCATGGAACATGGTGATGACAAGAATTCTGGAGCATTGTGATGACAAGGGCCATGGAGCATTGTGATGACAAGTGTCACGGAGCATTGTAATGAGAGGTTTCATTGTGCACCGTGATGATAAGGGGGATGGAGTATTGTGATGAAACTGGTCCTGGAGCATTGTGATAACAAAAGCCATTGAGCATTGTGATGACAGGCATCATGGCGCATTGTGAAGAAAGGGGTCATGGGGAATTGTAATGACAATAGAGAAATGTGATGAAAATGGTCAGCAAGCAAATTGATTAAAGTGGTCATTTAGAATTGTCATGAAAAACTATATAGAGCATTGTGATGGCAAAGGTCATGGAGAACTGTGATGACCAGTGTCATGTAGCATTGTGATGACACGGTCATGGAACATTGTGATGACAAGAATTGTGGAGCATTGTGGTGACACGGTCATGGAACATTGTGATGACAAGAATTATGGAGCATTGTGATGACACGGTCATGGAACATTGTGATGACAAGAATTATGGAGCATTGTGATGACAAGGGCCATGGAGCATTGTGATGACACGGTCATGGAACATTGTGATGACAAGAATTATGGAGCATTGTGATGACAAGGGCCATGGAGCATTGTGATGACACGGTCATGGAACATTGTGATGACAAGAATTCTGGAATATTGTGATAACAAGGGCCATGGAGCATTGTGATGACACGGTCATGGAACATTGTGATGACAAGAATTCTGGAGCATTGTGATGACAAGGGCCATGGTGCATTGTGATGACACGGTCATGGAACATTGTGATGACAAGCAATCTGGAGCATTGTGATGAAAAGGGCCATGGAACATTGTGATGACATGGTCATGGAACATTGTGATGACAAGAATTCTGGAGCATTGTGATGAGAAGGGCCATGGAGAATTATGATGACATGGTCATGGAACATGGTGATGACAAGAATTCTGGAGCATTCTGATGACACGGTCATGGAACATTGTGATGACAAGAATTCTGGAGCATGGTGATGACAAAGGCCATGGTGCATTGTGATGACACGGTCATGGAACTTTGTGATGACAAGCAATCTGGAGCATTGTGATGAAAAGGGCCATGGAGCATTGTGATGACACGGTCATGGAACATTGTGATGACAAGAATTCTGGAGCATTGTGATGCGAAGGGCCATGGAGAATTGTGATGACATGGTCATGGAACATGGTGATGACAAGAATTCTGGAGCATTGTGATGACAAGTGTCACGGAGCATTGTAATGAGAGGTTTCATTGTGCACCGTGATGACAAGGGGGATGGATTATTGTGATGAAACTGGTCCTGGAGCATTGTGATAACAAAAGCCATTGAGCATTGTGATGACAGGCATCATGGAGCATTGTGAAGAAAGGGGTCATGGGGAATTGTAATGACAATAGAGAAATGTGATGAAAATGGTCAGCAAGCAAATTGATTATAGTGGTCATTTAGAATTGTCATGAAAAACTATATAGAGCATTGTGATGGCAAATGTCATGGAGAACTGTGATGACCAGTGTCATGTAGCATTGTGATGACACGGTCATGGAACATTGTGATGACAAGAATTGTGGAGCATTGTGGTGACACGGTCATGGAACATTGTGATGACAAGAATTATGGAGCATTGTGATGACACGGTCATGGAACATTGTGATGACAAGAATTATGGAGCATTGTGATGACAAGGGCCATGGAGCATTGTGATGACACGGTCATGGAACATTGTGATGACAAGAATTATGGAGCATTGTGATGACAAGGGCCATGGAGCATTGTGATGACACGGTCATGGAACATTGTGATGACAAGAATTCTGGAATATTGTGATAACAAGGGCCATGGAGCATTGTGATGACACGGTCATGGAACATTGTGATGACAAGAATTCTGGAGCATTGTGATGACAAGGGCCATGGTGCATTGTGATGACACGGTCATGGAACATTGTGATGACAAGCAATCTGGAGCATTGTGATGAAAAGGGCCATGGAACATTTTGATGACATGGTCATGGAACATTGTGATGACAAGAATTCTGGAGCATTGTGATGAGAAGGGCCATGGAGAATTATGATGACATGGTCATGGAACATGGTGATGACAAGAATTCTGGAGCATTCTGATGACACGGTCATGGAACATTGTGATGACAAGAATTCTGGAGCATGGTGATGACAAAGGCCATGGTGCATTGTGATGACACGGTCATGGAACTTTGTGATGACAAGCAATCTGGAGCATTGTGATGAAAAGGGCCATGGAGCATTGTGATGACACGGTCATGGAACATTGTGATGACAAGAATTCTGGAGCATTGTGATGCGAAGGGCCATGGAGAATTGTGATGACATGGTCATGGAACATGGTGATGACAAGAATTCTGGAGCATTGTGATGACAAGTGTCACGGAGCATTGTAATGAGAGGTTTCATTGTGCACCGTGATGACAAGGGGGATGGAGTATTGTGATGAAACTGGTCCTGGAGCATTGTGATAACAAAAGCCATTGAGCATTGTGATGACAGGCATCATGGCGCATTGTGAAGAAAGGGGTCATGGGGAATTGTAATGACAATAGACAAATGTGATGAAAATGGTCAGCAAGCAAATTGATTAAAGTGGTCATTTAGAATTGTCATGAAAAACTATATAGAGCATTGTGATGGCAAAGGTCATGGAGAACTGTGATGACCAGTGTCATGTAGCATTGTGATGACACGGTATTGGAACATTGTGATGACAAGAATTGTGGAGCATTGTGGTGACACAGTCATGGAACATTGTGATGACAAGAATTATGGAGCATTGTGATGACACGGTCATGGAACATTGTGATGACAAGAATTATGGGGCATTGTGATGACAAGGGCCATGGAGCATTGTGATGACACGATCATAGAACATTGTGATGACAAGAATTCTGGAGAATTGTGATGACAAGGGCCATGGAGCATTGTGATGACATGGTCATGGAACATTGTGATGACAAGAATTCTGGAGCATTTTAATGACACGGTCATGGAACATTGTGATGACAATAATTATGGAGCATTGTGATGACAAGGGCCATGGTGCATTGTGATGACACGGTCATGGAACATTGTGATGACAAGCAATCTGGAGCATTGTGATGAAAAGGGCCATGGAACATTGTGATGACATGGTCATGGAACATTGTGATGACAAGAATTCTGGAGCATTGTGATGAGAAGGGCCATGGAGAATTGTGATGACATGGTCATGGAACATGGTGATGACAAGAATTCTGGAGCATTGTGATGACACGGTCATGGAACATTGTGATGACAAGAATTCTGGAGCATTGTGATGACAAGGGCCATGGTGCATTGTGATGACACGGTCATGGAACATTGTGATGACAAGCAATCTGGAGCATTGTGATGAAAAGGGCCATGGAGCATTGTGATGACACGGTCATGGAACATTGTGACGACAAGTATTCTGGAGCATTGTGATGCGAAGGGCCATGGAGAATTGTGATGACATGGTCATGGAACATGGTGATGACAAGAATTCTGGAGCATTGTGATGACAAGTGTCACGGAGCATTGTAATGAGAGGTTTCATTGTGCACCGTGATGACAAGGGGGATGGAGTATTGTGATGAAACTGGTCCTGGAGCATTGTGATAACAAAAGCCATTGAGCATTGTGATGACAGGCATCATGGAGCATTGTGAAGAAAGGGGTCATGGGGAATTGTAATGACAATAGAGAAATGTGATGAAAATGGTCAGCAAGCAAATTGATTAAAGTGGTCATTTAGAATTGTCATGAAAAACTATATAGAGCATTGTGATGGCAAAGGTCATGGAGAACTTTGATGACCAGTGTCATGTAGCATTGTGATGACACGGTCATGGAACATTGTGATGACAAGAATTGTGGAGCATTGTGGTGACACGGTCATGGAACATTGTGATGACAAGCAATCTGGAGCATTGTGATGAAAAGGGCCATGGAGCATTGTGATGACACGGTCATGGAACATTGTGATGACAAGAATTCTGGAGCATTGTGATGACAAGGGCCATGGAGCATTGTGATGACACGGTCATGGAACATGGTGATGACAAGAATTCTGGAGCATTGTGATGAAAAGGGCCATGGAGCATTGTGAAGACACGGTCATGGAACATTGTGGTGACAAGAATTCTGGAGCATTGTGATGACAAGGGCCATGGAGCATTGTGATGACACTGTCATGGAACATTGTGATGACAAGAATTCTGGAGCATGGTGATGACAAAGGCCATGGTGCATTGTGATGACACGGTCATGGAACTTTGTGATCACAAGCAATCTGGAGCATTGTGATGAAAAGGGCCATGGAGCATTGTGATGACACGGTCATGGAACATTGTGATGACAAGAATTCTGGAGCATTGTGATGCGAAGGGCCATGGAGAATTGTGATGACATGGTCATGGAACATGGTGATGACAAGAATTCTAGAGCATTGTGATGACAAGGGCCATGGAGCATTGTGATGACAAGTGTCACGGAGCATTGTAATGAGAGGTTTCATTGTGCACCGTGATGATAAGGGGGATGGAGTATTGTGATGAAACTGGTCCTGGAGCATTGTGATAACAAAAGCCATTGAGCATTGTGATGACAGGCATCATGGAGCATTGTGAAGAAAGGGGTCATGGGGAATTGTAATGACAATAGAGAAATGTGATGAAAATGGTCAGCAAGCAAATTGATTAAAGTGGTCATTTAGAATTGTCATGAAAAACTATATAGAGCATTGTGATGGCAAAGGTCATGGAGAACTGTGATGACCAGTGTCATGTAGCATTGTGATGACACGGTCATGGAACATTGTGATGACAAGAATTGTGGAGCATTGTGATGACACGGTCATGGAACATTGTGATGACAAGAATTATGGAGCATTGTGATGACACGGTCATGGAACATTGTGATGACAAGAATTATGGAGCATTGTGATGACACGGTCATGGAACATTGTGATGATAAGAATTCTGGAGCATTGTGATGACAAGGGCCATGGAGCATTGTGATGACACGGTCATGGAACATTGTGATGACAAGAATTCTGCAGCATTGTGATGACAAGGGCCATGGAGCATTGTGATGACACGGTCATGGAACATTGTGATGACAAGAATTCTGGAGCATTGTGATGACACGGTCATGGAACATTGTGATGACAAGAATTCTGGAGCATTGTGATGACAAGGGCCATGGAGCATTGTGATGACACGGTCATGGAACATGGTGATGACAAGAATTCTGGAGCATTGTGATGAAAAGGGCCATGGAGCATTGTGAAGACACGGTCATGGAACATTGTGGTGACAAGAATTCTGAGGCATTGTGATGACAAGGGCCATGGAGCATTGTGATGACACTGTCATGGAACATTGTGATGACAAGAATTCTGGAGCATGGTGATGACAAAGGCCATGGTGCATTGTGATGACACGGTCATGGAACTTTGTGATCACAAGCAATCTGGAGCATTGTGATGAAAAGGGCCATGGAGCATTGTGATGACACGGTCATGGAACATTGTGATGACAAGAATTCTGGAGCATTGTGATGCGAAGGGCCATGGAGAATTGTGATAACATGGTCATGGAACATGGTGATGACAAGAATTCTAGAGCATTGTGATGACAAGGGCCATGGAGCATTGTGATGACAAGTGTCACGGAGCATTGTAATGAGAGGTTTCATTGTGCACCGTGATGATAAGGGGGATGGAGTATTGTGATGAAACTGGTCCTGGAGCATTGTGATAACAAAAGCCATTGAGCATTGTGATGACAGGAATCATGGAGCATTGTGAAGAAAGGGGTCATGGGGAATTGTAATGACAATAGAGAAATGTGATGAAAATGGTCAGCAAGCAAATTGATTAAAGTGGTCATTTAGAATTGTCATGAAAAACTATATAGAGCATTGTGATGGCAAAGGTCATGGAGAACTGTGATGACCAGTGTCATGTAGCATTGTGATGACACGGTCATGGAACATTGTGATGACAAGAATTGTGGAGCATTGTGATGACACGGTCATGGAACATTGTGATGACAAGAATTATGGAGCATTGTGATGACACGGTCATGGAACATTGTGATGACAAGAATTATGGAGCATTGTGATGACACGGTCATGGAACATTGTGATGATAAGAATTCTGGAGCATTGTGATGACAAGGGCCATGGAGCATTGTGATGACACGGTCATGGAACATTGTGATGACAAGAATTCTGCAGCATTGTGATGACAAGGGCCATGGAGCATTGTGATGACACGGTCATGGAACATTGTGATGACAAGAATTCTGGAGCATTGTGATGACACGGTCATGGAACATTGTGATGACAAGAATTCTGGAGAATTGTGATGACAAGGGCCATGGAGAATTGTGATGACATGGTCATGGAACATTGTGATGACAAGAATTCTGGAGCATTGTGATGACAAGGGCCATGGAGCATTGTGATGACAAGTGTCACGGAGCATTGTAATGAGAGGTTTCATTGTGCACCGTGATGACAAGGGGGATGGAGTATTGTGATGAAACTGGTCCTGGAGCATTGTGATAACAAAAGGCATTGAGCATTGTGATGACAGGCATCATGGAACATTGTGAAGAAAGGGGTCATGGGGAATTGTAATGACAATAAAGAAATGTGATGAAAATGGTCAGCAAGCAAAGTGATTAAAGTGGTCATTTAGAATTGTCATGAAAAACTATATAGAGCATTGTGATGACAAAGGTCATGGAGAACTGTGATGACCAGGGTCATTTAGCATTGTGATGACACGGTCATGGAACATTGTGATGACAAGAATTATGGAGCATTGTGATGACACGGTCATGGAACATTGTGATGACAAGAATTATGGAGCATTCTGATGACACGGTCATGGAACATTGTGATGACAAGAATTATGGAGCATTTTGATGACACGGTCATGGAACATTGTGATGACAAAATTCTGGAGCATTGTGATGACAAGGGCCATGGAGCATTGTGATGACACGGTCATGGAACATTGTGATGACAAGAATTCTGGAGCATTGTGATGACAATGGCCATGGAGCATTGTGATGACACAGTCATGGAACATTGTGATGACAAGAATTCTGGAGCATTGTGATGACAAGAATTCTGGAGCATTGTGATGACACGGTCATGGAGCATTTTGATGACAAGGATTATGGAGCATTGTGATGACACGGTCATGGAACATTGTGATGACAAGAATTCTGGAGCATTGTGATGACACGGTCATGGAACATTGTGATGACAAGAATTATGGAGCATTGTGATGACACGGTCATGGAACATTGTGATGACAAGAATTATGGAGCATTGTGATGACACGGTCATGGAACATTGTGATGACAAGAATTCTGGAGCATTGTGATGACAAGGGCCATGGAGCATTGTGATGACACGGTCATGGAACATTGTGATGACAAGAATTCTGGAGCATTGTGATGACAAGGGCCATGGAGCATTGTGATGACACGGTCATGGAACATTGTGATGACTAGAATTCTGGAGCATTGTGATGACAAAGGCCATGGAGCATTGTGATGACACGGTCATGGAACATTGTGATGACAAGAATTCTGGAGAATTGTGATGACAAGGGCCATGGAGCATTGTGATGACATGATCATGGAACATTGTGATGACAAGAATTCTGGAGCATTTTAATGACACGGTCATGGAACATTGTGATGACAAGAATTATGGAGCATTGTGATGACAAGGGCCATGGTGCATTGTGAAGACATGGTCATGGAACATTGTGATGACAAGCAATCTGGAGCATTGTGATGAAAAGGGCCATGGAGCATTGTGATGACACGGTCATGGACCATTGTGATGACAAGAATTCTGGAGCATTGTGATGACAAGGGCCATGGAGCATTGTGATGACATGGTCATGGAACATGGTGATGACAAGAATTCTGGAGCATTGTGATGAAAAGGGCCATGGAGCATTGTGATGACACGGTCATGGAACATTGTGGTGACAAGAATTCTGGAGCATTGTGATGACAAGGGCCATGGAGCATTGTGATGACACTGTCATGGAACATTGTGATGACAAGAATTCTGGAGCATGGTGATGACAAAGGCCATGGTGCATTGTGATGACACGGTCATGGAACTTTGTGATCACAAGCAATCTGGAGCATTGTGATGAAAAGGGCCATGGAGCATTGTGATGACACGGTCATGGAACATTGTGATGACAAGAATTCTGGAGCATTGTGATGACAAGGGCCATGGAGAATTGTGATGACATGGTCATGGAACATGGTGATGACAAGAATTCTGGAGCATTGTGATGACAAGGGCCATGGAGAATTGTGATGACAAGTGTCACGGAGCATTGTAATGAGAGGTTTCATTGTGCACCGTGATGACAAGGGGGATGGAGTATTGTGATGAAACTGGTCCTGGAGCATTGTGATAACAAAAGCCATTGAGCATTGTGATGACAGGCATCATGGCGCATTGTGAAGAAAGGGGTCATGGGGAATTGTAATGACAATAGAGAAATGTGATGAAAATGGTCAGCAAGCAAATTGATTAAAGTGGTCATTTAGAATTGTCATGAAAAACTATATAGAGCATTGTGATGGCAAAGGTCATGGAGAACTGTGATGACCAGTGTCATGTAGCATTGTGATGACACGGTATTGGAACATTGTGATGACAAGAATTGTGGAGCATTGTGGTGACACAGTCATGGAACATTGTGATGACAAGAATTATGGAGCATTGTGATGACACGGTCATGGAACATTGTGATGACAAGAATTCTGGAGCATTGTGATGCGAAGGGCCATGGAGAATTGTGATGACACGGTCATGGAACATGGTGATGAGAAGAATTCTGGAGCATTGTGATGACAAGGGCCATGGAGCATTGTGATGACAAGTGTCATGGAACATTGTAATGAAAGATTTCATTGT
This sequence comes from Balaenoptera acutorostrata, assembly GCF_949987535.1. Classification (NCBI taxonomy): domain Eukaryota; kingdom Metazoa; phylum Chordata; class Mammalia; order Artiodactyla; family Balaenopteridae; genus Balaenoptera; species Balaenoptera acutorostrata. Next base: position 163,104 of record NW_026646259.1, on the reverse strand, counting down.
GCAAGGTGATGCCATAGGGGATGGAGTATTGTGATGAAACTGGTCCTGGAGCATTGTGATAACAAAAGCCATTGAGCATTGTGATGACAGGCATCATGGAGCATTGTGAAGAAAGGGGTCATGGGGAATTGTAATGACAATAGAGAAATGTGATGAAAATGGTCAGCAAGCAAATTGATTAAAGTGGTCATTTAGAATTGTCATGAAAAACTATATAGAGCATTGTGATGGCAAAGGTCATGGAGAACTGTGATGACCAGTGTCATGTAGCATTGTGATGACACGGTATTGGAACATTGTGATGACAAGAATTGTGGAGCATTGTGGTGACACAGTCATGGAACATTGTGATGACAAGAATTATGGAGCATTGTGATGACACGATCATGGAACATAGTGATGACAAGAATTATGGAGCATTGTGATGACACGGTCATGGAACATTGTGATGACAAGAATTCTGGAGCATTGTGATGACAAGGGCCATGGAGCATTGTGATGACACGGTCATGGAACATTGTGATGACAAGAATTCTGGAGAATTGTGATGACATGGGCCATGGAGCATTGTGATGACACGGTCATGGAACATTGTGATGACAAGAATTCTGGAGCATTGTGATGACAAAGGCCATGGAGCATTGTGATGACAAGTGTCATGGAGCATTGTGATGATAAGAATTCTGGAGCAATATGATGACAAGGGCCATGGAGAATTGTGATGACATGGTCATGGAACATTGTGATGACAAGAATTCTAGAGCATTGTGATGACATTTGTCATGGAGCATTGTAATGAAACTTTTCATTATGCACCGTGATGAGAAGGGGGATGGAGTATTGTGATGAAACTGGTCCTGGAGCATTGTGATAACAAAAGCCATTGAGCATTGTGATGATAGGCATCATGGAGCATTGTGAAGAAGGGGGGCATGGGAAATTGTAATGACAATAGAGAAATGTGATGAAAATGGTCAGCAAGCAAAGTGATTAAAGTGGTCATTTAGAATTGTCATGAAAAACTATATAGAGCATTGTGATGACACGGTCATGGAACATTGTGATGACAAGAATTATGGAGCATTGTGAAGACAAGGGCCATGGCGCATTGTGATGACACGGTCATGGAACATTGTGATGACAAGAATTCTGGAGCATTGTGATGACAAGGTCCATGGAGCATTGTGATGACACGGTCATGGAACATTGTGATGACAAGAATTCTGGAGCATGGTGATGACAAAGGCCATGGTGCATTGTGATGACACGGTCATGGAACTTTTTGATGACAAGCAATCTGGAGCATTGTGATGAAAAGGGCCATGGAGCATTGTGATGACACGGTCATGGAACATTGTGATGACAAGAATTCTGGAGCATTGTGATGCGAAGGGCCATGGAGAATTGTGATGACATGGTCATGGAACATGGTGATGACAAGAATTCTGGAGCATTGTGATGACAAGTGTCACGGAGCATTGTAATGAGAGGTTTCATTGTGCACCGTGATGACAAGGGGGATGGAGTATTGTGATGAAACTGGTCCTGGAGCATTGTGATAACAAAAGCCATTGAGCATTGTGATGACAGGCATCATGGAGCATTGTGAAGAAAGGGGTCATGGGGAATTGTAATGACAATAGAGAAATGTGATGAAAATGGTCAGCAAGCAAATTGATTAAAGTGGTCATTTAGAATTGTCATGAAAAACTATATAGAGCATTGTGATGGCAAAGGTCATGGAGAACTTTGATGACCAGTGTCATGTAGCATTGTGATGACACGGTCATGGAACATTGTGATGACAAGAATTGTGGAGCATTGTGATGACACGGTCATGGAACATTGTGATGACAAGAATTATGGAGCATTGTGATGACACGGTCATGGAACATTGTGATGACAAGAATTCTGGAGCATTGTGATGACAAGGACCATGGAGCATTGTGATGACACGGTCATGGAACACTGTGATGACAAGAATTCTGGAGCATTGTGATGACAAAGGCCATGGAGCATTGTGATGACAAGTGTCATGGAGCATTGTGATGATAAGAATTCTGGAGCAATATGATGACAAGGGCCTTGGAGTATTGTGATGACCTGGTCATGGAACATTGTGATGACAAGAATTCTAGAGCATTGTGATGACATTTGTCATGGAGCGTTGTAATGAAACTTTTCATTGTGCACCGTGATGAGAAGGGGGATGGAGTATTGTGATGAAACTGGTCCTGGAGCATTGTGATAACAAAAGCCATTGAGCATTGTGATGATAGGCATCATGGAGCATTGTGAAGAAGGGGGTCATGGGAAATTGTAATGACAATAGAGGAATGTGATGAAAATGGTAAGAAAGCAAAGTGATTAAAGTAGTCATTTAGAATTGTCATGAAAAAGTATATAGAGCATTGTGATGCAAAGGTCATGGAGAACTGTGATGACCAGGGTCATGTAGCATTGTGATGACACGGTCATGGAACATTGTGATGACAAGAATTATGGAGGATTGTGATGACACGGTCATGGAACATTGTGATGACAAGAATTCTGGAGCATTGTGATGACAAGGGCCATGGAGCATTGTGATGACACGGTCATGGAACTTTGTGATGACAAGAATTCTGGAGCATTGTGATGACAAGGGCCATGGAGCATTGTGATGACACGGTCATGGAACATTGTGATGACAAGAATTCTGGAGCATTGTGATGACAAGGGACATGGAGCATTGTGATGACACGGTCATGAAACATTGTGATGACAAGAATTCTGGAGAATTGTGATGACAAGGGCCATGGAGCATTTTGATGACATGGTCATGGAACATTGTGATGACAAGAATTCTGGAGCATTTTGATGACACGGTCATGGAACATTGTGATGACAAGAATTATGGAGCATTGTGATGACAAGGGCCATGGTGCATTGTGATGACACGGTCATGGAACTTTGTGATGACAAGCCATCTGAAACATTGTGATGAAAAGGGCCATGGAGCATTGTGATGATATGGTCATGGAACATTGTGATGACAAGAATTCTGGAGCATTGTGATGAGAAGGGCCATGGAAAATTGTGATGACATGGTCATGGAACATGGTGATGACAAGAATTCTGGAGCATTGTGATGACACGGTCATGGAACATTGTGATGACAAGAATTATGGAGCATTGTGATGACACGGTCATGGAACATTGTGATGACAAGAAATCTGGAGCATTGTGATGACAAGGGCCATGGAGCATTGTGATGACACGGTCATGGAACATTGTGATGACAAGAATACTGGAGAATTGTTATGACAATGGCCATGGAGCATTGTGATGACACCGTCATGGAACATTGTGATGACAAGAATTCTGGAGCATTGTGATGACAAGGGCCATGGTGCATTGTGATGACACGGTCATGGAACTTTGTGATGACAAGCAATCTGGAGCATTGTGATGACACGGTCATGGAACATTTTGATGACAAGGATTATGGAGCATTGTGATGACACGGTCATGGAACATTGTGATGACAAGAATTCTGGAGCATTGTGATGACAAGGGCCATGGAGCATTGTGATGACACGGTCATGGAACATTGTGATGACAAGAATTATGGAGCATTGTGATGACAAGGGCCATGGATCATTGTGATGACACGGTCATAGAACATTGTGATGACAAGAATTCTGGAGCATTGTGATGACAAGGGCCATGGTGCATTGTGGTGACACGGTCATGGATCTTTGTGATGACAAGCAATCTGGAGCATTGTGATGACAAGGGCCATGGAGCATTGTGGTGACACGGTCATGGAACATTGTGATGACAAGAATTATGGAGCATTGTGATGACACGGTCATGGAACATTGTGATGACAAGAATTCTGGAGCATTGTGATGACAAGGGCCATGGAGCATTGTGATGACACGGTCATGGAACATTGTGATGACAAGAATTCTGGAGCATGGTGATGACAAAGGCCATGGTGCATTGTGATGACACGGTCATGGAACGTTGTGATGACAAGCAATCTGGAGCATTGTGATGAAAAGGGCCATGGAGCATTGTGATGACACAGTCATGGAACATTGTGATGACAAGAATTCTGGAGCATTGTGATGCGAAGGGCCATGGAGAATTGTGATGACATGGTCATGGAACATGGTGATGACAAGAATTCTAGAGCATTGTGATGACACGGTCATGGAACATTGTGATGACAAGAATTCTGGAGCATTGTGATGACACGGTCATGGAACATTGTGATGACAAGAATTCTGGAGAATTGTGATGACAAGGGCCATGGAGAATTGTGATGACATGGTCATGGAACATTGTGATGACAAGAATTCTGGAGCATTGTGATGACAAGGGCCATGGAGCATTGTGATGACAAGTGTCACGGAGCATTGTAATGAGAGGTTTCATTGTGCACCGTGATGACAAGGGGGATGGAGTATTGTGATGAAACTGGTCCTGGAGAATTGTGATAACAAAAGCCATTGAGCATTGTGATGACAGTCATCATGGAACATTGTGAAGAAAGGGGTCATGGGGAATTGTAATGACAATAGAGAAATGTGATGAAAATGGTCAGCAAGCAAAGTGATTAAAGTGGTCATTTTGAATTGTCATGAAAAACTATATAGAGCATTGTGATGACAAAGGTCATGGAGAACTGTGATGACCAGGGTCATTTAGCATTGTAATGTCACGGTCATGGAACATTGTGATGACAAGAATTATGGAGCATTGTGATGACATGGTCATGGAACATTGTGATGACAAGAATTATGGAGCATTCTGATGACACGGTCATGGAACATTGTGATGACAAGAATTATGGAGCATTTTGATGACACGGTCATGTAACATTGTGATGACAAAATTCTGGAGCATTGTGATGACAAGGGCCATGGAGCATTGTGATGACACGGTCATGGAACATTGTGATGACAAGAATTCTGGAGAATTGTGATGACAAGGGCCATGGAGCATTGTCATGACCTGGTCATGGAACATTGTGATGACAAGAATTCGGGAGCATTTTGATGACACGGTCATGGAACATTGTGATGACAAGAATTCTGGAGCATTGTGATGACAAGGGCCATGGTGCATTGTGATGACACGGTCATGGAACATTGTGATGACAAGAATTATGGAGCATTGTGATGACAAGGGCCATGGAGCATTGTGATGACACGGTCATTGAACATTGTGATGACAAGAATTATGGAGCATGGTGATGACAAGGGCCATGGAGCATTGTGATGACATGGTCATCGAACATTGTGATGACAAGAATTCTGGAGCATTTTGATGACAAGGGCCATGGAGCATTGTGATGACACGGTCATGGAACATTGTAATGACAAGAATTCTCGAGCATTGTGTTGACAAGGACCATGGAGCATTGTGATGACACGGTCATGTAACATTGTGATGACAAGTATTCTGGAGCATTGTGATGACAAAGGCCATGGAGCATTGTGATGACAAGTGTCATGGAGCATTGTGATGATAAGAATTCTGGAGCAATATGATGACAAGGGCCTTGGAGAATTGTGATGACATGGTCATGGAACATTGTGATGACAAGAATTCTAGAGCATTGTGATGACATTTGTCATGGAGCATTGTAATGAAACTTTTCATTGTGCACCGTGATGAGAAGGGGGATGGAGTATTGTGATGAAACTGGTCCTGGAGCATTGTGATAACAAAAGCCATTGAGCATTGTGATGATAGGCATCATGGAGCATTGTGAAGAAGGGGGTCATGGGAAATTGTAATGACAATAGAGAAATGTGATGAAAATGGTCAGAAAGCAAAGTGATTAAAGTGGTCATTTAGAATTGTCATGAAAAAGTATATAGAGCATTGTGATGCAAAGGTCATGGAGAACTGTGATGACCAGGGTCATGTAGCATTGTGATGACACGGTCATGGAACTTTGTGATGACAAGAACTATGGAGGATTGTGATGACACGGTCATGGAACATTGTGATGACATGGTCATGGAACATTGTGATGACAAGAATTCTGGAGCATTTTGATGACACGGTCATGGAACATTGTGATGACAAGAATTATGGAGCATTGTGATGAAAAGGGCCATGGTGCATTGTGATGACACGGTCATGGAACTTTGTGATGACAAGCAATCTGGAACATTGTGATGAAAAGGGCCATGGAGCATTGTGATGATATGGTCATGGAACATTGTGATGACAAGAATTCTGGAGCATTGTGATGAGAAGGGCCATGGAAAATTGTGATGACATGGTCATGGAACATGGTGATGACAAGAATTCTGGAGCATTGTGATGACACGGTCATGGAACATTGTGATGACAAGAATTATGGAGCATTGTGATGACACGGTCATGGAACATTGTGATGACAAGAAATCTGGAGCATTGTGATGACAAGGGCCATGGAGAATTGTGATGACACGGTCATGGAACATTGTGATGACAAGAATACTGGAGAATTGTTATGACAAGGGCCATGGAGCATTGTGATGACACGGTCATGGAACATTGTGATGACAAGAATTCTGGAGCATTGTGATGACATGGGCCATGGTGCATTGTGATGACACGGTCATGGAACTTTGTGATGACAAGCAATCTGGAGCATTGTGATGACCAGGGCCATGGAGCATTGTGATGACACGGTCATGGAACATTGTGATGACAAGAATTCTGGAGCATTGTGATGACAAGAATTCTGGAGCATTGTGATGACACGGTCATGGAGCATTGTGATGACAAGAATTCTGAAGCATTGTGATGACACGGTCATGGAACATTTTGATGACAAGGATTATGGAGCATTGTGATGACACGGTCATGGAACATTGTGATGACAAGAATTCTGGAGCATTGTGATGACAAGGGCCATGGAGCATTGTGATGACACGGTCATGGACCATTGTGATGACAAGAATTCTGGAGCATTGTGATGACAAGTGCCATGGATCATTGTGATGACACGGTCATAGAACATTGTGATGACAAGAATTCTGGAGCATTGTGATGAGAAGGGCCATGGAAAATTGTGATGACATGGTCATGGAACATGGTGATGACAAGAATTCTGGAGCATTGTGATGACACGGTCATGGAACATTGTGATGACAAGAATTATGGAGCATTGTGATGACACGGTCATGGAACATTGTGATGACAAGAAATCTGGAGCATTGTGATGACAAGGGCCATGGAGCATTGTGATGACACGGTCATGGAACATTGTGATGACAAGAATTCTGGAGCATTGTGATGAGAAGGGCCATGGAGAATTGTGATGACATGGTCATGGAACATGGTGATGACAAGAATTCTGGAGCATTGTGATGACACGGTCATGGAACATTGTGATGAAAAGAATTCTGGAGCATGGTGATGACAAAGGCCATGGTGCATTGTGATGACACGGTCATGGAACTTTGTGATGACAAGCAATCTGGAGCATTGTGATGAAAAGGGCCATGGAGCATTGTGATGACACGGTCATGGAACATTGTGATGACAAGAATTCTGGAGCATTGTGATGACAAGGGCCATGGAGCATTGTGATGACACGGTCATGGAACATTGTGATGACAAGAATTCTGGAGCATTGTGATGACAAGGGCCATGGAGCATTGTGATGACACGGTCATGGAACATTGTGATGACAAGAATTCTGGAGAATTGTGATGACATGGGCCATGGAGCATTGTGATGACATGGTCATGGAACATTGTGATGACAAGAATTCTGGAGCATTTTAATGACACGGTCATGGAACATTGTGATGACAAGAATTATGGAGCATTGTGATGACAAGGGCCATGGTGCATTGTGAAGACACGGTCATGGAACATTGTGATGACAAGCAATCTGGAGCATTGTGATGAAAAGGGCAATGGAGCATTGTGATGACACGGTCATGGAACATTGTGATGACAATAATTCTGGAGCATTGTGATGAGAAGGGCCATGGAGAATTGTGATGACATGGTCATGGAACATGGTGATGACAAGAATTCTGGAGCATTGTGATGACACGGTCATGGAACATTGTGATGACAAGAATTCTGGAGCATGGTGATGACAAAGGCCATGGTGCATTGTGATGACACGGTCATGGAACTTTGTGATGACAAGCAATCTGGAGCATTTTGATGAAAAGGGCCATGGAGCATTGTGATGACACGGTCATGGAACATTGTGATGACAAGAATTCTGGAGCATTGTGATGCGAAGGGCCATGGAGAATTGTGATGACATGGTCATGGAACATGGTGATGACAAGTATTCTGGAGCATTGTGATGACAAGGGCCATGGAGCATTGTGATGACAAGTGTCACGGAGCATTGTAATGAGAGGTTTCATTGTGCACCGTGATGACAAGGGGGATGGAGTATTGTGATGAAACTGGTCCTGGAGCATTGTGATAACAAAAGCCATTGAGCATTGTGATGACAGACATCATGGAGCATTGTGAAGAAAGGGGTCATGGGGAATTGTAATGACAATAGAGAAATGTGATGAAAATGGTCAGCAAGCAAATTGATTAAAGTGGTCATTTATAATTGTCATGAAAAACTATATAGAGCATTGTGATGGCAAAGGTCATGGAGAACTGTGATGACCAGTGTCATGTAGCATTGTGATGATATGGTCATGGAACATTGTGATGACAAGAATTCTGGAGCATTGTGATGAGAAGGGCCATGGAAAATTGTGATGACATGGTCATGGAACATGGTGATAACAAGAATTCTGGAGCATTGTGATGACACTGTCATGGAACATTGTGATGACAAGAATTATGGAGCATTGTGATGACACGGTCATGGAACATTGTGATGACAAGAAATCTGGAGCATTGTGATGACAAGGGCCATGGAGCATTGTGATGACACGGTCATGGAACATTGTGATGACAAGAATACTGGAGAATTGTTATGACAAGGGCCATGGAGCATTGTGATGACACGGTCATGGAACATTGTGATGACAAGAATTCTGGAGCATTGTGATGACAAGGGCCATGGTGCATTGTGATGACACGGTCATGGAACTTTGTGATGACAAGCAATCTGGAGCATTGTGATGACCAGGGCCAAGGAGCATTGTGATGACACGGTCATGGAACATTGTGATGACAAGAATTCTGGAGCATTGTGATGACAAGAATTCTGGAGCACTGTGATGACACGGTCATGGAGCATTGTGATGACAAGAATTCTGAAGCATTGTGATGACACGGTCATGGAACATTTTGATGACAAGGATTATGGAGCATTGTGATGACACGGTCATGGAACATTGTGATGACAAGAATTCTGGAGCATTGTGATGACAAGGGCCATGGAGCATTGTGATGACACGGTCATGGAACATTGTGATGACAAGAATTATGGAGCATTGTGATGACAAGGGCCATGGATCATTGTGATGACACGGTCATAGAACATTGTGATGACAAGAATTCTGGAGCATTGTGATGACAAGGGCCATGGTGCATTGTGGTGACACGGTCATGGATCTTTGTGATGACAAGCAATCTGGAGCATTGTGATGATCAGGCCCATGGAGCATTGTGATGACACGTTCATGGAACATTGTGATGACAAGAATTCTGGAACATTGTGATGACAAGAATTCTGGAGCATTGTGATGACACGGTCATGGAACATTTTGATGACAAGAATTCTGGAGCATTGTGATGACATGGTCATGGATTATTTTGATGACAAGAATTATGGAGCTTTGTGATGACAAGAAATCTGGAGCATTGTGATGACAAGGGCCATGGAGCATTGTGATGACACGGTCATGGAACATTGTGATGACAAGAATTCTGGAGCATTGTGATGACAAGGGCCATGGTGCATTGTGATGACACGGTCATGGAACTTTGTGATGACAAGAATTCTGGAGCATTGTGATGACAAGGGCCATGGAGCATTGTGATGACACGGTCATGGAACATTGTGATGACAAGAATTCTGGAGAATTGGGATGAAAAGGGCCATGGAGCATTATGATGACACGGTCATGGAACATTGTGATGACAAGAATTCTGGAGCATTGTGATGACAAGGGCCATGGTGCTTTGTGATGACACACTCATGGGACTTTGTGATGACAAGATATCTGAAGCATTGTGATGACCAGGGCCATGGAGCATTGTGATGACACAGTCATGGAACATTGTGATGACAAGAATGCTGGAGCATTGTGATGACAAGGGCCATGCAGCATTGTGATGACACGGTCATGGAACATTGTGATGACAAGAATTCTGGAGCATTGTGATGAGAAGGGCCATGGAGAATTGTGATGACATGGTCATGGAACATGGTGATGACAAGAATTCTGGAGCATTGTGATGACACGGTCATGGAACATTGTGATGACAAGAATTATGGACCATTGTGATGACACGGTCATGGAACATTGTGATGACAAGAAATCTGGAGCATTGTGATGACAAGGGCCATGGAGCATTGTGATGACACGGTCATGGAACATTGTGATGACAAGAATACTGGAGAATTGTTATGACAAGGGCCAGGGAGCATTGTGATGACACGGTCATGGAACATTGTGATGACAAGAATTCTGGAGCATTGTGATGACAAGGGCCATGGAGCATTGTGATGACACGGTCATGGAACATTGTGATGACAAGATTTCTGGAGAATTGTGATGACATGGGCCATGGAGCATTGTGATGACATGGTCATGGAACATTGTGATGACAAGAATTCTGGAGCATTTTAATGACACGGTCATGGAACATTGTGATGACAAGAATTATGGAGCATTGTGATGACAAGGGCCATGGTTCATTGTGAAGACACGGTCATGGAACATTGTGATGACAAGCAATCTGGAGCATTGTGATGAAAAGGGCAATGGAGCATTGTGATGACACGGTCATGGAACATTGTGATGACAATAATTCTGGAGCATTGTGATGAGAAGGGCCATGGAGAATTGTGATGACATGGTCATGGAACATGGTGATGACAAGAATTCTGGAGCATTGTGATGACACGGTCATGGAACATTGTGATGACAAGAATTCTGGAGCATGGTGATGACAAAGGCCATGGTGCATTGTGATGACACGGTCATGGAACTTTGTGATGACAAGCAATCTGGAGCATTTTGATGAAAAGGGCCATGGAGCATTGTGATGACACGGTCATGGAACATTGTGATGACAAGAATTCTGGAGCATTGTGATGCAAAGGGCCATGGAGAATTGTGATGACATGGTCATGGAACATGGTGATGACAAGTATTCTGGAGCATTGTGATGACAAGGGCCATGGAGCATTGTGATGACAAGTGTCACGGAGCATTGTAATGAGAGGTTTCATTGTGCACCGTGATGACAAGGGGGATGGAGTATTGTGATGAAACTTGTCCTGGAGCATTGTGATAACAAAAGCCATTGAGCATTGTGATGACAGGCATCATGGAGCATTGTGAAGAAAGGGGTCATGGGGAATTGTAATGACAATAGAGAAATGTGATGAAAATGGTCAGCAAGCAAATTGATTAAAGTGGTCATTTAGAATTGTCATGAAAAACTATATAGAGCATTGTGATGGCAAAGGTCATGGAGAACTGTGATGACCAGTGTCATGTATCATTGTGATGACACGGTCATGGAACATTGTGATGACAAGAATTGTGGAGCATTGTGGTGACACGGTCATGGAACATTGTGATGACAAGAATTATGGAGCATTGTGATGACACGGTCATGGAACATTGTGATGACAAGAATTCTGGAGCATTGTGATGACAAGCGCCATGGAGCATTGTGATGACATGGTCATGGAACATTGTGATGACAAGAATTCTGGAGCATTTTAATGACACGGTCATGGAACATTGTGATGACAAGAATTATGGAGCATTGTGATGACAAGGGCCATGGTGCATTGTGAAGACACGGTCATGGAACATTGTGATGACAAGCAATCTGGAGCATTGTGATGAAAAGGGCAATGGAGCATTGTGATGACACGGTCATGGAACATTGTGATGACAATAATTCTGGAGCATTGTGATGAGAAGGGCCATGGAGAATTGTGATGACATGGTCATGGAACATGGTGATGACAAGAATTCTGGAGCATTGTGATGACACGGTCATGGAACATTGTGATGACAAGAATTCTGGAGCATGGTGATGACAAAGGCCATGGTGCATTGTGATGACACGGTCATGGAACTTTGTGATGACAAGCAATCTGGAGCATTTTGATGAAAAGGGCCATGGAGCATTGTGATGACACGGTCATGGAACATTGTGATGACAAGAATTCTGGAGCATTGTGATGCGAAGGGCCATGGAGAATTGTGATGACATGGTCATGGAACATGGTGATGACAAGTATTCTGGAGCATTGTGATGACAAGGGCCATGGAGCATTGTGATGACAAGTGTCACGGAGCATTGTAATGAGAGGTTTCATTGTGCACCGTGATGACAAGGGGGATGGAGTATTGTGATGAAACTGGTCCTGGAGCATTGTGATAACAAAAGCCATTGAGCATTGTGATGACAGACATCATGGAGCATTGTGAAGAAAGGGGTCATGGGGAATTGTAATGACAATAGAGAAATGTGATGAAAATGGTCAGCAAGCAAATTGATTAAAGTGGTCATTTATAATTGTCATGAAAAACTATATAGAGCATTGTGATGGCAAAGGTCATGGAGAACTGTGATGACCAGTGTCATGTAGCATTGTGATGATATGGTCATGGAACATTGTGATGACAAGAATTCTGGAGCATTGTGATGAGAAGGGCCATGGAAAATTGTGATGACATGGTCATGGAACATGGTGATAACAAGAATTCTGGAGCATTGTGATGACACGGTCATGGAACATTGTGATGACAAGAATTATGGAGCATTGTGATGACACGGTCATGGAACATTGTGATGACAAGAAATCTGGAGCATTGTGATGACAAGGGCCATGGAGCATTGTGATGACACGGTCATGGAACATTGTGATGACAAGAATACTGGAGAATTGTTATGACAAGGGCCATGGAGCATTGTGATGACACGGTCATGGAACATTGTGATGACAAGAATTCTGGAGCATTGTGATGACAAGGGCCATGGTGCATTGTGATGACACGGTCATGGAACTTTGTGATGACAAGCAATCTGGAGCATTGTGATGACCAGGGCCAAGGAGCATTGTGATGACACGGTCATGGAACATTGTGATGACAAGAATTCTGGAGCATTGTGATGACAAGAATTCTGGAGCACTGTGATGACACGGTCATGGAGCATTGTGATGACAAGAATTCTGAAGCATTGTGATGACACGGTCATGGAACATTTTGATGACAAGGATTATGGAGCATTGTGATGACACGGTCATGGAACATTGTGATGACAAGAATTCTGGAGCATTGTGATGACAAGGGCCATGGAGCATTGTGATGACACGGTCATGGAACATTGTGATGACAAGAATTATGGAGCATTGTGATGACAAGGGCCATGGATCATTGTGATGACACGGTCATAGAACATTGTGATGACAAGAATTCTGGAGCATTGTGATGACAAGGGCCATGGTGCATTGTGGTGACACGGTCATGGATCTTTGTGATGACAAGCAATCTGGAGCATTGTGATGATCAGGCCCATGGAGCATTGTGATGACACGTTCATGGAACATTGTGATGACAAGAATTCTGGAACATTGTGATGACAAGAATTCTGGAGCATTGTGATGACACGGTCATGGAACATTTTGATGACAAGAATTCTGGAGCATTGTGATGACACGGTCATGGATTATTTTGATGACAAGAATTATGGAGCTTTGTGATGACAAGAAATCTGGAGCATTGTGATGACAAGGGCCATGGAGCATTGTGATGACACGGTCATGGAACATTGTGATGACAAGAATTCTGGAGCATTGTGATGACAAGGGCCATGGTGCATTGTGATGACACGGTCATGGAACTTTGTGATGACAAGAATTCTGGAGCATTGTGATGACAAGGGCCATGGAGCATTGTGATGACACGGTCATGGAACATTGTGATGACAAGAATTCTGGAGAATTGGGATGAAAAGGGCCATGGAGCATTATGATGACACGGTCATGGAACATTGTGATGACAAGAATTCTGGAGCATTGTGATGACAAGGGCCATGGTGCTTTGTGATGACACACTCATGGGACTTTGTGATGACAAGATATCTGAAGCATTGTGATGACCAGGGCCATGGAGCATTGTGATGACACAGTCATGGAACATTGTGATGACAAGAATGCTGGAGCATTGTGATGACAAGGGCCATGCAGCATTGTGATGACACGGTCATGGAACATTGTGATGACAAGAATTCTGGAGCATTGTGATGAGAAGGGCCATGGAGAATTGTGATGACATGGTCATGGAACATGGTGATGACAAGAATTCTGGAGCATTGTGATGACACGGTCATGGAACATTGTGATGACAAGAATTATGGACCATTGTGATGACACGGTCATGGAACATTGTGATGACAAGAAATCTGGAGCATTGTGATGACAAGGGCCATGGAGCATTGTGATGACACGGTCATGGAACATTGTGATGACAAGAATACTGGAGAATTGTTATGACAAGGGCCAGGGAGCATTGTGATGACACGGTCATGGAACATTGTGATGACAAGAATTCTGGAGCATTGTGATGACAAGGGCCATGGAGCATTGTGATGACACGGTCATGGAACATTGTGATGACAAGAATTCTGGAGAATTGTGATGACATGGGCCATGGAGCATTGTGATGACATGGTCATGGAACATTGTGATGACAAGAATTCTGGAGCATTTTAATGACACGGTCATGGAACATTGTGATGACAAGAATTATGGAGCATTGTGATGACAAGGGCCATGGTGCATTGTGAAGACACGGTCATGGAACATTGTGATGACAAGCAATCTGGAGCATTGTGATGAAAAGGGCAATGGAGCATTGTGATGACACGGTCATGGAACATTGTGATGACAATAATTCTGGAGCATTGTGATGAGAAGGGCCATGGAGAATTGTGATGACATGGTCATGGAACATGGTGATGACAAGAATTCTGGAGCATTGTGATGACACGGTCATGGAACATTGTGATGACAAGAATTCTGGAGCATGGTGATGACAAAGGCCATGGTGCATTGTGATGACACGGTCATGGAACTTTGTGATGACAAGCAATCTGGAGCATTTTGATGAAAAGGGCCATGGAGCATTGTGATGACACGGTCATGGAACATTGTGATGACAAGAATTCTGGAGCATTGTGATGCAAAGGGCCATGGAGAATTGTGATGACATGGTCATGGAACATGGTGATGACAAGTATTCTGGAGCATTGTGATGACAAGGGCCATGGAGCATTGTGATGACAAGTGTCACGGAGCATTGTAATGAGAGGTTTCATTGTGCACCGTGATGACAAGGGGGATGGAGTATTGTGATGAAACTTGTCCTGGAGCATTGTGATAACAAAAGCCATTGAGCATTGTGATGACAGGCATCATGGAGCATTGTGAAGAAAGGGGTCATGGGGAATTGTAATGACAATAGAGAAATGTGATGAAAATGGTCAGCAAGCAAATTGATTAAAGTGGTCATTTAGAATTGTCATGAAAAACTATATAGAGCATTGTGATGGCAAAGGTCATGGAGAACTGTGATGACCAGTGTCATGTATCATTGTGATGACACGGTCATGGAACATTGTGATGACAAGAATTGTGGAGCATTGTGGTGACACGGTCATGGAACATTGTGATGACAAGAATTATGGAGCATTGTGATGACACGGTCATGGAACATTGTGATGACAAGAATTCTGGAGCATTGTGATGCGAAGGGCCATGGAGAATTGTGATGACATGGTCATGGAACATGGTGATGACAAGTATTCTGGAGCATTGTGATGACAAGGGCCATGGAGCATTGTGATGACAAGTGTCACGGAGCATTGTAATGAGAGGTTTCATTGTGCACCGTGATGACAAGGGGGATGGAGTATTGTGATGAAACTGGTCCTGGAGCATTGTGATAACAAAAGCCATTGAGCATTGTGATGACAGACATCATGGAGCATTGTGAAGAAAGGGGTCATGGGGAATTGTAATGACAATAGAGAAATGTGATGAAAATGGTCAGCAAGCAAATTGATTAAAGTGGTCATTTATAATTGTCATGAAAAACTATATAGAGCATTGTGATGGCAAAGGTCATGGAGAACTGTGATGACCAGTGTCATGTAGCATTGTGATGATATGGTCATGGAACATTGTGATGACAAGAATTCTGGAGCATTGTGATGAGAAGGGCCATGGAAAATTGTGATGACATGGTCATGGAACATGGTGATAACAAGAATTCTGGAGCATTGTGATGACACGGTCATGGAACATTGTGATGACAAGAATTATGGAGCATTGTGATGACACGGTCATGGAACATTGTGATGACAAGAAATCTGGAGCATTGTGATGACAAGGGCCATGGAGCATTGTGATGACACGGTCATGGAACATTGTGATGACAAGAATACTGGAGAATTGTTATGACAAGGGCCATGGAGCATTGTGATGACACGGTCATGGAACATTGTGATGACAAGAATTCTGGAGCATTGTGATGACAAGGGCCATGGTGCATTGTGATGACACGGTCATGGAACTTTGTGATGACAAGCAATCTGGAGCATTGTGATGACCAGGGCCAAGGAGCATTGTGATGACACGGTCATGGAACATTGTGATGACAAGAATTCTGGAGCATTGTGATGACAAGAATTCTGGAGCACTGTGATGACACGGTCATGGAGCATTGTGATGACAAGAATTCTGAAGCATTGTGATGACACGGTCATGGAACATTTTGATGACAAGGATTATGGAGCATTGTGATGACACGGTCATGGAACATTGTGATGACAAGAATTCTGGAGCATTGTGATGACAAGGGCCATGGAGCATTGTGATGACACGGTCATGGAACATTGTGATGACAAGAATTATGGAGCATTGTGATGACAAGGGCCATGGATCATTGTGATGACACGGTCATAGAACATTGTGATGACAAGAATTCTGGAGCATTGTGATGACAAGGGCCATGGTGCATTGTGGTGACACGGTCATGGATCTTTGTGATGACAAGCAATCTGGAGCATTGTGATGATCAGGCCCATGGAGCATTGTGATGACACGTTCATGGAACATTGTGATGACAAGAATTCTGGAACATTGTGATGACAAGAATTCTGGAGCATTGTGATGACACGGTCATGGAACATTTTGATGACAAGAATTCTGGAGCATTGTGATGACACGGTCATGGAACATTGTGATGACAAGAATTATGGAGCATTCTGATGACACGGTCATGGAACATTGTGATGACAAGAATTATGGAGCATTTTGATGACACGGTCATGGAACATTGTGATGACAAAATTCTGGAGCATTGTGATGACAAGGGCCATGGAGCATTGTGATGACACGGTCATGGAACATTGTGATGACAAGAATTCTGGAGCATTGTGATGACAAGGGCCATGGTGCATTGTGATGACACGGTCATGGAACTTTGTGATGACAAGAATTCTGGAGCATTGTGATGACAAGGGCCATGGAGCATTGTGATGACACGGTCATGGAACATTGTGATGACAAGAATTCTGGAGAATTGGGATGAAAAGGGCCATGGAGCATTATGATGACACGGTCATGGAACATTGTGATGACAAGAATTCTGGAGCATTGTGATGACAAGGGCCATGGTGCTTTGTGATGACACACTCATGGGACTTTGTGATGACAAGATATCTGAAGCATTGTGATGACCAGGGCCATGGAGCATTGTGATGACACAGTCATGGAACATTGTGATGACAAGAATGCTGGAGCATTGTGATGACAAGGGCCATGCAGCATTGTGATGACACGGTCATGGAACATTGTGATGACAAGAATTCTGGAGCATTGTGATGAGAAGGGCCATGGAGAATTGTGATGACATGGTCATGGAACATGGTGATGACAAGAATTCTGGAGCATTGTGATGACACGGTCATGGAACATTGTGATGACAAGAATTATGGACCATTGTGATGACACGGTCATGGAACATTGTGATGACAAGAAATCTGGAGCATTGTGATGACAAGGGCCATGGAGCATTGTGATGACACGGTCATGGAACATTGTGATGACAAGAATACTGGAGAATTGTTATGACAAGGGCCAGGGAGCATTGTGATGACACGGTCATGGAACATTGTGATGACAAGAATTCTGGAGCATTGTGATGACAAGGGCCATGGAGCATTGTGATGACACGGTCATGGAACATTGTGATGACAAGAATTCTGGAGAATTGTGATGACATGGGCCATGGAGCATTGTGATGACATGGTCATGGAACATTGTGATGACAAGAATTCTGGAGCATTTTAATGACACGGTCATGGAACATTGTGATGACAAGAATTATGGAGCATTGTGATGACAAGGGCCATGGTGCATTGTGAAGACACGGTCATGGAACATTGTGATGACAAGCAATCTGGAGCATTGTGATGAAAAGGGCAATGGAGCATTGTGATGACACGGTCATGGAACATTGTGATGACAATAATTCTGGAGCATTGTGATGAGAAGGGCCATGGAGAATTGTGATGACATGGTCATGGAACATGGTGATGACAAGAATTCTGGAGCATTGTGATGACACGGTCATGGAACATTGTGATGACAAGAATTCTGGAGCATGGTGATGACAAAGGCCATGGTGCATTGTGATGACACGGTCATGGAACTTTGTGATGACAAGCAATCTGGAGCATTTTGATGAAAAGGGCCATGGAGCATTGTGATGACACGGTCATGGAACATTGTGATGACAAGAATTCTGGAGCATTGTGATGCAAAGGGCCATGGAGAATTGTGATGACATGGTCATGGAACATGGTGATGACAAGTATTCTGGAGCATTGTGATGACAAGGGCCATGGAGCATTGTGATGACAAGTGTCACGGAGCATTGTAATGAGAGGTTTCATTGTGCACCGTGATGACAAGGGGGATGGAGTATTGTGATGAAACTTGTCCTGGAGCATTGTGATAACAAAAGCCATTGAGCATTGTGATGACAGGCATCATGGAGCATTGTGAAGAAAGGGGTCATGGGGAATTGTAATGACAATAGAGAAATGTGATGAAAATGGTCAGCAAGCAAATTGATTAAAGTGGTCATTTAGAATTGTCATGAAAAACTATATAGAGCATTGTGATGGCAAAGGTCATGGAGAACTGTGATGACCAGTGTCATGTATCATTGTGATGACACGGTCATGGAACATTGTGATGACAAGAATTGTGGAGCATTGTGGTGACACGGTCATGGAACATTGTGATGACAAGAATTATGGAGCATTGTGATGACACGGTCATGGAACATTGTGATGACAAGAATTCTGGAGCATTGTGATGACAAGGGCCATGGAGCATTGTGATGACACGGTCATGGAGCATTGTGATGACACGGTCATGGAACATTGTGATGACAAGAATTCTGGAGAATTGTGATGACAAGGGCCATGGTGCATTGTGATGACACGGTCATGGAACTTTGTGATGACAAGCCATCTGGAACATTGTGATGAAAAGGGCCATGGAGCATTGTGATGATATGGTCATGGAACATTGTGATGACAAGAATTCTGGAGCATTGTGATGAGAAGGGCCATGGAAAATTGTGATGACATGGTCATGGATCATGGTGATGACAAGAATTCTGGAGCATTGTGATGACACGGTCATGGAACATTGTGATGACAAGAATTATGGAGCATTGTGATGACACGGTCATGGAACATTGTGATGACAAGAAATCTGGAGCATTGTGATGACAAGGGCCATGGAGCATTGTGATGACACGGTCATGGAACATTGTGATGACAAGAATACTGGAGAATTGTTATGACAAGGGCCATGGAGCATTGTGATGACACGGTCATGGAACATTGTGATGACAAGAATTCTGGAGCATTGTGATGACAAGGGCCATGGTGCATTGTGATGACACGGTCATGGAACTTTGTGATGACAAGCAATCTGGAGCATTGTGATGACCAGGGCCAAGGAGCATTGTGATGACACGGTCATGGAACATTGTGATGACAAGAATTCTGGAGCATTGTGATGACAAGAATTCTGGAGCACTGTGATGACACGGTCATGGAGCATTGTGATGACAAGAATTCTGAAGCATTGTGATGACACGGTCATGGAACATTTTGATGACAAGGATTATGGAGCATTGTGATGACACGGTCATGGAACATTGTGATGACAAGAATTCTGGAGCATTGTGATGACAAGGGCCATGGAGCATTGTGATGACACGGTCATGGAACATTGTGA
Organism: Balaenoptera acutorostrata; assembly: GCF_949987535.1. NCBI lineage: Eukaryota > Metazoa > Chordata > Mammalia > Artiodactyla > Balaenopteridae > Balaenoptera > Balaenoptera acutorostrata. The sequence continues at coordinate 142,596 of NW_026646259.1, read as the reverse complement.
TGACAAGAATTATGGAGCATTGTGATGACAAGGGCCATGGATCATTGTGATGACACGGTCATAGAACATTGTGATGACAAGAATTCTGGAGCATTGTGATGACAAGGGCCATGGTGCATTGTGGTGACACGGTCATGGATCTTTGTGATGACAAGCAATCTGGAGCATTGTGATGATCAGGCCCATGGAGCATTGTGATGACACGTTCATGGAACATTGTGATGACAAGAATTCTGGAACATTGTGATGACAAGAATTTTGGAGCATTGTGATGACACGGTCATGGAACATTTTGATGACAAGAATTCTGGAGCATTGTGATGACACGGTCATGGATTATTTTGATGACAAGAATTATGGAGCTTTGTGATGACAAGAAATCTGGAGCATTGTGATGACAAGGGCCATGGAGCATTGTGATGACACGGTCATGGAACATTGTGATGACAAGAATTCTGGAGCATTGTGATGACAAGGGCCATGGTGCATTGTGATGACACGGTCATGGAACTTTGTGATGACAAGAATTCTGGAGCATTGTGATGACAAGGGCCATGGAGCATTGTGATGACACGGTCATGGAACATTGTGATGACAAGAATTCTGGAGCATTGGGATGAAAAGGGCCATGGAGCATTGTGATGACACGGTCATGGAACATTGTGATGACAAGAATTCTGGAGCATTGTGATGACAAGGGCCATGGTGCATTGTGATGACACAGTCATGGAACATTGTGATGACAAGAATTCTGGAGCATTGTGATGACCAGGGCCATGGAGCATTTTGATGACAAGAATTATGGAGCATTGTGATGACACGGTCATGGAACATTGTGATGACAAGAATTCTGGAGCATTGTGATGACAAGGGCCATGGAGAATTGTGATGACATGGTCATGGAACATTGTGATGACAAGAATTCTGGAGCATTGTGATGACATGTGTCATGGAGCATTGTAATGAAACTTTTCATTGTGCACCGTGATGACAAGGGAGATGGAGTAATGTGATGAAACTGGTCCTGGAGCATTGTAATAACAAAAGCCATTGAGCATTGTGATGACAAGCATCATGGAGCATTGTGAAGAAAGGGGTCATGGGTAATTGTAATGACAATACAGAAATGTGATGAAAATGGTCAGCAAGCAAAGTGATTAAAGTGGTCATTTAGAATTGTCATGAAAAACTATATAGAGCATTGTGATGACAAAGGTCATGGAGAACTGTGATGACCAGGGTCATGTAGCATTGTGATGACACGGTCATGGAACATTGTGATGACAAGAATTATGGAGCATTGTGATGACACGGTCATGGAACATTGTGATGACAAGAATTATGGAGCATTGTGATGACACGGTCATGGAACATTGTGATGACAAGAATTCTGGAGCACTGTGATGACAAGGGCCATGGAGCATTGTGATGACACCGTCATGGAACATTGTGATGACAAAAATTCTGGAGCATTGTGATGACAAGTGCCATGGAGCATTGTGATGACACGGTCATGGAACATTGTGATGACAAGAAATCTGGAGCATTGTGATGAGAAGGGCCATGGAGCATTGTAATCACACGGTCATGGAACATTGTGATGACAAGAATTCTGGAGCATTGTGATGTCATGGGCCATGGAGCATTGTGATGACAAGTGCCATGGAGCATTGTAATGAGAGGTTTCATTGTGCAGTGTGATGACAGGGGGGATGGAGTATTGTGATGAAACTGGTCCTGGAGCATTGTGATAACAAAAGCCATGTAGCAGTGTGATGACCGGCATCATGGAGCATTGTGAAGAAATGGGCCATGGGGAATTATAATGACAATACAGAAATGTGATGAAAATGGTCAGCGAGCATATTCATTAAAGTGGTCATTTAGAATTGTGATGAAAAGCGACATAGAGCATTGTGATGACAAAGGTCATGGAGAACTGTGATGACCAGGGTCATGGAGCATTGTGATGACACAGTCATGGGACATTGTGATGACAAGAATTCTGGAGCATTGTGATGACAAAGGCCATGGAGCATTGTGATGACACGGTCATGGAACATTGTGATGAAAAGAAATCTGGAGCAATTTGATGACCAGGGCCATGGGGCATTGTGATGACACGGTCATGGAACATTGTGGTGACAAGAATTCTGGAGCATTGTGATGACAAGTGTCATGGAGCATTGTAATGAAAGGTTTCATTGTGCACCGTGTTGACAATGGGGATGGAGTATTGTGATGAATCTGGTCCTGGAGCATTGTGATAACAAAAGCCATGGAGCATTGTGATGACAGGCATCATGGAGCATTGTGAAGAAAGGGGCCATGGGGAATTGTAAAGACAATAGAGAAATGTGATGAAAATGGTCAGCGAGCATAGTGATTAAAGTGGTCATTTAGAATTGTGTTGAAAAGCGACATAGAGCATTGTGATGACAAGGTCATGGAGAACTGTGATGACCAGGGTCATGTAGCATTGTGATGACACGGTCATGAAACATTGTGATGACAAGAATTCTGGAGCAATGTGATGACAAGGGCCATGGAGCATTGTGATGACACGGTCATGGAACATTGTGATTGCTAGAATTCTGGAGCATTGTGATGACAAGGGCCATGGAGAATTGTAATGAAAGGTTTCATTGTGCACTGTGGTGACAAGGGGGATGGAGTATTGTGATGAAACTGGTCCTGGAGCATTGTGATAATAAAAGCCATGGAGCATTGTGATGACAGGCATCATGGAGCATTGTGAAGAAAGGGGCCATGTGGAATTGTAATGACAATAGAGAAAGGTGATGAAAATTGTCAGCGAGCATAGTGATTAAAGTGGTCATTGAGAATTGTGATAACATCGTCATGGAACATTGGAATGACAAAAATTCTGGAGCATTGTGATGACAAGGGCCATGGAGCATTGTGATGACACAGTCATGGAACATTGTGATGACAAGAATTCTGGAGCATTGTGATGACAAGGGCCATGGAGCTTTGTGATGACACGGTCATGGAACATTGTGATGACAAGAAATCTGGAGCATTGTGATGACACGGTCATGGAACATTGTGATGACAAGAAATCTGGAGCATTGTGATGACAATGGCCATGGAGCATTGTGATGACAAGAATTCTGGAGCATTGTGATGACAATCGCCATGGAGAATGGTGTTGACATGGTCATGGAACATGGTGATGACAAGAATTCTGGAGCATTGTGATGACAAGTGTCATGGAGCATTGTGATGACAAGTGTCATGGGGCATTGTAATGAAATGTTTCATTGTGCACCGTGATGACATGTGGGATGGAGTATTGTGATGAAACTGGTCCTGGAGCATTTTGATAACAAAAGCCATGGAGCATTGTGATGACAGGAATCATGGAGCATTGTAAAGAAAGGGGCAATGGGGAATTGTAATGACAATAGAGAAATGTGAGGAGAATGGTCAGCGAGCATAGTGATTAAAGTTGTCTTTGAGAATTGTGATGAAAAGCGACATAGAGCTTTGCGATGATAAAGGTCATGGAGAAATGTGATAACCAGGGTCATGTAGCATTGTGATGACACGGTCATGGAACTTTGTGATGACAAGAATTCTGGAGCATTGTGATGACACGGGCCATGGAGCATTGTGATGAAATGGTCATGGAACATTGTGATGACAAGTATTCTGGGGCATTGTTATGACAAGGGCCATGGAGCATTGTGATGACAAGTGTCATGGAACATTGTAATGAAAGATTTCATTGTGCAAGGTGATGACATAGGGGATGGAGTATTGTGATGAAACTGGTCCTGGAGCATTGTGATAACAAAAGCCATGGAGCATTGTGATGACAGGCATCATGGAGCATTGTGAAGAAAGGGGGCATGGGGAATTGTAATGACAATAGAGAAATGTGATGAAAATGGTCAGCGAGCATAGTGATTAAAGTGGTCATTTAGAATTGTGATGAAAAGCGATATAGAGCATTGTGATGACAAACGTCATGGAGAACTGTGGTGACCAGGGTCATGTAGCATTGTGATGACACGGTCATGGAACATTGTGATGACAAGAATTATGGAGCATTATGATGACACGGTCATGGAACATTGTGATGACAAGAATTCTGGAGCATTGTGATGACAAGGGCCATGGTGCATTGTGATGACACGGTCATGGAACATTGTGATGACAAGAATTCTGGAGATTTGTGATGACAAGTGTCTTGGAGCATGGTAATGAAAGGTTTCTTAGTGCACTGTGATGACAAGGGGGATGGAGTATAGTGATGAAACTGGTCCTGGAGCATTGTGATAACAAAAGCCATGGAGCATTGTGATGACAGGCATCATGGAGCATTGTGAAGAAAAGGGCCATGGGGAATTGTAATGACAATAGAGAAATGTGATGAAAATGGTCAGCGAGCATAGTGATTAAAATGGTCATTGAGAATTGTGATGAAAAGCGACATAGAGCATTGTGATAACAAAGGTCATGGAGAACTGTGATGACCAGGGTCATGTAGCATTGTGATGACACTGTCATGGAACATTGTGATGACAAGAATTCTGGAGCATTGTCATGACAAGGGCCATGGAGCATTGTGATGACACGGTCACGGAACATTGTGATGACAAGAAATCTAGAGCATTGTGATGACAAGGGCCGTAGAGCATTGTGATGACACGGTCATGGAACATTGTGATGACAAGAATTCTGGAGCAATGTGATGACAAGGGCCATGGAGCATTGTGATGACATGGTCATGGAACATTGTGATGACAAGAATTCTGGAGCATTGTGATGACAAGTGCAATGGAGAATTGTGATGACATCCTCATGGAACATTGTGATGACAAGAATTCTGGAGCACTGTGTTGACAAGGGCCATGGAGCATTGTGATGAGAAGTGTCATGGAGCATTGTAATGAAAGGTTTCATTGTGCACCGTGATGACATGTGGGATGGAGTATTGTGATGAAACTTGTCCTGGAGCATTCTGATAACAAAAGCCATGGAGCATTGTGATGACAGGCATGATGGAGCATTGTAAAGAAAGGGGCAATGAGGAATTTTAATGACAATAGAGAAATGTGATGAAAATGGTCAGCGAGCATAGTGATTAAAGTGGTCTTTGAGAATTGTGATGAAAAGCGTCATAGAGCATTGTGATGACAAAAGTCATGGAGAACAGTGATGACCAGGGTCATGTAGCATTGTGATGACACGGTCATGGAACATTGTGATGACAAGAATTCTGGAGCATTGTGATGACAAAGGCCATGGAGCATTGTGATGACACGGTCATGGAACATTGTGATGAAAATAAATCTGGAGCATTGTGATGACCAGGGCCATGGGGCATTGTGATCATACGGTCATGGAACATTGTGATGAAAAGAATTCTGGAGCATTGTGATGACAAGGGCCATGGAGCTTTGTGATGACACGGTCATGGAACATTGTGATGACAAGAAATCTGCAGCATTGTGATGACACGGTCATGGAACATTGTGATGACAAGAAATCTGGAGCATTGTGATGACAATGGACATGGAGCATTGTGATGACAAGAATTCTGGAGCATTGTGATGACAATGGCCATGGAGAATTCTGATGACATGGTCATGGTACATTGTGATGACAAGAATTCTGGAGCATTGTGATGACAAGTGTCATGGAGCATTGTGATGACAAGTGTCATGGAGCATTGTAATGAAAGGTTTCATTGTGCACCGTGATGACATGTGGGATGGAGTATTGTGATGAAACTGGTCCTGGAGCATTTTGATAGCAAAAGCCATGGAGCATTGTGATGACAGGCATCATGGAGCATTGTAACGAAAGGGGCAATGGGGAATGTTAATGACAATAGAGAAATGTGAGGAAAATGGTCAGCGAGCATAGTGATTAAAGTGGTCTTTTAGAATTGTGATGAAAAGCGACATAGAGCATTGTGATGAGAAAGGTCATGGAGAACTGTGATAATCAGTGTCATGTAGCATTGTGATGACACGGTCATGGAACGTTGTGATGACAAGAATTCTGGAGCATTGTGATGACACGGGCCATGGAGAATTGTGATGACATGGTCATGGAACATTGTGATGAAAAGAATTCTGGAGCATTGTTATGACAAGGGCCATGGAGCATTGTGATGACAAGTGTCATGGAGCATTGTAATGAAAGGTTTCATTGTTCACCGTGATGACAAGGAGGATGGAGTATTGTGATGAATCTGGTCCTGGAGCATTGTGATAACAAAAGCCATGGAGCATTGTTATGACAGGCATCATGGAGCTTTGTGAAGAAAGGGGCCATGTGGAATTGTAATGACAATAGAGAAAGGTGATGAAAATTGTGAGCGAGCATAGTGATTAAAGTGGTCATTGAGAATTGTGATAACATCGTCATGGAACATTGGAATGACAAGAATTCTTGAGCATTGTGATGACAAGGGCCATGGAGCATTGTGATGACAAGAATTCTGGAGCATTGTGATGACAAGGGCCATGGAGCTTTGTGATGACACGGTCATGGAACATTGTGATGTCAAGAAATCTGGAGCATTCTGATGACACGGTCATGGAACATTGTGATGACAAGAAATCTGGAGCATTGTGATGACAATGGCCATGGAGCATTGTGATGACAAGAATTCTGGAGCATTGTGATGACACGGGCCATGGAGAATTGTGATGACATGGTCATGGAGCATTGTGATGAAAGTGGTAATGGATCATTGTGATGACAAGTGTCCTGGGACCCTGTGATGACATGGTTCATGGAGCATTGTGATGACAATGGTCATGTCGAATTGTGATGACAATGTCATGGGGCACTGTGATGGCAGTGGTCATCTAGAAATGTGATTACAGTTATTATGGAGCACAGTAATGAGAGGGGCCATGGAGCATTGTGATGACAAGTGTCATGGAGCATGGTGATGAAACGGACATGGAGCATTATAATGACAAGAGTTCTGGAGCCTTGTGATGACAAGGGCATGGAGCATTGTGTTGACAGGGGTCATGGGGCATTGTGCTGAAAGCGGTCATGGAGCATTGCGATGAAAAGCGCTATGGAGCATTGTGATGACAAGGGCCATGGAGCATTGTGAATACACGGGACATGGAGCCTTGTGATGACAAGGGTCATGGATCATTGTAAAACAGGTATCATTGGGCATTGTGATGACAGGGGCATGGAGCATTTTTAAGTAAGTTCCATGGAGAATTGTGATGAAAGGGATCATGTGGATTTGTAATGACAAGGGCCATGGAGCATTGTGATGAAAGGGATCATGTGGATTTGTAATGACAAGGGCCATGGAGCATTGTGATGAAACAAATCTTGGAGTATTTTGATGAATGTTGTCATGGAGCATTGCGATGAAAAGCACCAAGGAACATTGTGATGACAAGGGCCATCGAGCATTGTAATGACAAGTGTCATGGAGCTTTGTGATGAGAGGTGTCATGGAGCATCATGATGACAAAAGCCATGGAGAATTTTGATGAGAGGTGGCATTGGGCATTGCGATGAAAGGGGTCATGGAGTACTGTGATTACAGGGGCCATGGAGCATTGTGATAACAAGTGACATGGAGAATAGTGATGACAGGCGTCATAGAGCATTGTGATGACAAGTGCCATTTAGCATTTTGATGACAGGGGTCATCAGGCATTATGTTGACAGGGGTCACGGAGCATTGTGATGACAAAGGCCATAGAGCATTGTGATGACAGGCGTCATGGAGCATTGTGATGACATGGGCCATGGAGCATTGTGAAGACAAGATTCATGGAGCATTGTGATGACACGGGCATGAAGCATGGTGATGACAACAGACTTGGAGCATTGTGATGACAAGGGCATGGAGCATTGTGATTAGCGGAGACATGGAGCATTGTGATGACATTGGCAGGGATCATTGTGATTACAGGGATCATGGAGCATTGTGATGACAAGTGTCATGCAATATTGTGCTGACACAGATCATGGAGCATTTTGATGAGAGTGGCCTTGGAGCACAGTGATGAGAGACGTCATGGGGTATTATGGTGACAGTGGTCAAGGAGCATTGTGATGAAAGTGTTCATGGAGCAACGCGATTATCGGGACAATGGAGCATTGTAAATACAAAGGCCATGGAACATTGAGATAACAGAGTTCATGGAGCATTGTGATGACAAGGCCATGTACCATTGTGATTACAAGGGTCATGGAGCATTGTGATAACAAGGGCAGGGAACCTTGTGGTGACCGGGGTCATGGAGCATTTTGATGACAACTTTCATCTAACGTTGTGATGACAGGGGTCATGGAGCATTGTTTTGAAAGGGAATATGTAGCAGTGTGATTACAGGGTCCATAGAGCATTGTGACTACATAGGCCATGGAACAATGTGATGACAGGGGTCATGTAGCATTGTGATGACAGGGTCATGGAGCATTGTGATTACAGGGGTTATGGGGCACTGTGATGACAGGGGGCATGGAGCATAGTGATGAAAATTGTCCTGGAGCATTGTGATGACAAGAATTCTGGAGCATTGTGCTGACAAGGGCCATGGAGCATTGTGATGACACGTTCATGGAACATTGTGATGACAAGAATTCTGGAGCATTATGATGACAAGGGCCATGGAGCATTGTGATGACAAGAATTCGGGAGCATTGTGATGACAATGGCCATGGAGCATTGTGATGACACGGTCATGGAACATTATGATGAGAAGAATTCTTGAGCATTGTCATGACAAGGGCCATGGAGCATTGTGATGACACGGCCATGGAACATTGTGATGACAAGAATTCTGGAGAATTGTGATGAAAAGTTTCATGGAGAATTGTGATGACACGGTCAAGGAACATTGCGATGACAATATTTCTGGAGCATTGTGATGAAAGGTCATGAAGCATTGTGATTAAAGGGGACAAGGAGCATGGTGATGATATGGGTAGAGAACTTTGTGATGACAGGGGTCATGTAGCATTGTGATGACAGGGTCATGGAGCATTGTGATTACAGGGGTTATGGGGCACTGTGATGACAGGCGGCATGGAGCATAGTGATGAAAATTGTCCTGGAGCATTGTGATGACAGCGGTCACAGAGAATTGGGATGAAAGTTATCATGCAGCATTGTGAAGACAACGGTCATGGATCATTTTGATGACAGGGGTCATGGAACATTCTGATAACAAGGTTCATAAAGCATTTTGATGACAGGGGTCATGGAGCACTGTGTTGACACGGGCATGGAGCATTGTAGTGAGAGGATATCTGGAGCATTGTGATGAAAAGGGGATGGAGCATTTTGATGACAGGATCCAAGGAGCATTGTGCTGACAATGGCATGGAGCATTGTGATGAAAAGGGTACTGGAGCACTGTGAGGAAAGGAGTCATGGATCATTGTGATGACAGGGGTCATGGAGCTTTGTGATGACAAGGGTCATGGAGCATTGTGATGACACGGTCAAGGTTCATTGCGATGCCAAGAATTCTGGAGCATTGGGATGAAAGGCCATGGAGCATTGTGATTAAAGGTGACAAGGAGCATTGTGATGATATGGGCAGAGAACTTTGTGATGACAGGGGTCATGGAGCATTGTGATGAAAAGTGTCATGGAACATTGTGCTGACAGGGATCATGGAGCTTTTTGGTAAGAGAGGCCTTGGAGATTTGTGATGACAGGCGTCATGGGGCATTGTGATGACAGCGGACTTGGAGCATTGTGATGAAAGTGGTCATGGAGCACGGTGATTACAGGGGCCATGGAGCATTGTGAATACAAAGGCTATGGAGCATTGAGATGACAGTGTTCATGGAGCATTGTGATGAAAGTGATCATGGATCATTGTGATGACAAGTGTCCTGGAACCTTGTGATGACACGGTTCATGGAGCATTGTAATGACAAGGACCATGCTGAATTGTGAAGACATCTGTCATGGGGCATTGTGATGACAGTGGTCATCTAGAATTGTGATGAAAGGTATCATGGAGCACTGTGATGACAGGGCCCATGGGGCATTGTGAATACAAAGGCCATGGAGCATTGTGATGACAAGTGTCAAGGGTCATTTTGATGACACTGGCATGGAGCATTATGATGACAAGAGTTCTGGAGCATTTTGATGAAAAGGCCATGGAGCACTGTGATGACAAGTGTCATGGAGCATTGTAAAGAAAGGTTTCATTGTGCACCGTGATGACAAGGGGATGGAGTATTGTGATGAACCTGGTCCTGGAGCATTGTGATAAAAAAAGCCATGGAGCATTATCATGACGGGCATCATGGAGCATTGTGAAGAAAGGGGCCATGGGGAATTGTAATGACAATAGAGAAATGTGATGAAAATGGTCAGCAAGCATAGTGATTAAAGTGGTCATTCAGAAATGTGAGGAAAAGCGACATAGAGCGTTGTGATTGCAAAGGTCATGGAGAACTGTGATGACCAGGGTCATGTAGCATTGTGATGACACGATCATGAAACATTGTGATGACAAGAATTCTGGAGCATTGTGGTGACACGGTCATGGAACATTGTGATGACAAGAATTATGGAGCATTGTGATGACACGGTCATGGAACATTGTGATGACAAGAATTATGGAGCATTGTGATGACACGGTCATGGAACATTGTGATGACAAGAATTCTGGAGCATTGTGATGACAAGGGCCATGGAGCATTGTGATGAAACGGTCATGGAACATTGTGGTGACAAGAATTCTGGAGCATTGTGATGACAAGGGCCATGGAGCATTGTGATGACACGGTCATGGAACATTGTGATGACAAGAATTCTGGAGCATGGTGATGACAAAGGCCATGGTGCATTGTGATGACATGGTCATGGAACTTTGTGATCACAAGCAATCTGGAGCATTGTGATGAAAAGGGCCATGGAGCATTGTGATGAAACGGTCATGGAACATTGTGGTGACAAGAATTCTGGAGCATTGTGATGACAAGGGCCATGGAGCACTGTGATGACACGGTCATGGAACATTGTGATGACAAGAATTCTGGAGCATTGTTTTGAAAGGGCATGGAGCATTGTGATTCAAGGTGACAAGAAGCATTGTGATGATATGGGCAGAGAACATTGTGATGACAGTGGTTATGGAGTATTGTGACGAAAAGTGTCATGGAACATTGTGCTGACAGGGATCATTTAGCTTTTTGGTAAGAGAGGCCATGGAGATTTTTGATGGCATGCGTCATGGGGCATTGTGATGACCGCGGTCTTGGAGCATTGTGATGAAAGGGTTCTTGGAGCACTGTGATTACAGGGGCCATGGAGCATTGTGAATAAAATGTCTATGGAGCAGTGAGATGACAGGGTTCATGGAGCACTGTGATGAAAGTGATCATGGATCATTGTGATGACAAGCGTCCTGGAACCTTGTGATGACACGGTTCATGGAGCATTGTGATGACAAGGGCCATGGCGAATGGTGATGACATCTGTCATGGGGCATTGTGATGACAGTGGTCATCTAGATTTGCGATGAAAGGTATCATGGAGCACTGTGATGACAGGGGCCATGGAACATTGTGATGACAAAGGCCATGGAGCATTGTGATGCCAAGTGTATTGGAGCATTGTGATGAAAGTAGTCATGGATCATTGTAATGGCATGTGTCCTGGAACACTGTGATGACACGGTTCATCGAGTATTATGATGACATGAATCATAGCGAATTGTGATGACAGCTGTCATGGGGCATTGTGATGACATTGATCATCTAGAAATTGTGCTGAAAGTTATCATGGAGCACTTTGATGACTGGGGGCATGAAGCATTGTCATGAAAATTGCCCTGGATTACTGTGATGACAGCAGTCATGGAGAGTTGTGATGAGAGGGATTATGCAGCATTGTGTTGACAAGGGTATGGACTATTGTGATGACAATGGTCATGGAGCAACGTGATGAAAGTTTTCATGGAACATCGTGATGAAAAGTGCATGGGAGCATTGTGACGATAAAGGACATGGAGCATTTTGATGACAAGTGTCATGGGGCATTTTGATGACATTGTCATGGAACATTATGATGACAAGAGTTCTGGAGCATTTTGATGACAAGGGCATGGAGCATCGTGATGACAGGGGCCATGGATCATTGTGATGACAAAGGCCATGGAGCATTGTGATGACAAGTGTCATGGGGCATTTTGATGACATTAGCATGGAGCATTATGATGACAAGATTTCTGGAGCATTTTGATGACAAGGGCCATGGAGCATTGTGATGACACGGTCATGGAACATTGTGATGACAAAAATTCTGGAGCATTGTGATAACAAGGTCCATGGAGCATTGTGATGACACGGTCAAGGAACATTGCGATGAAAAGAATTCTGTAGCATTGTGATGACAAGGGCCATGGAGCATTGTGATGACACAGTCATGGAACATTATGATGAGAAGAATTCTGGAGCATTGTGATGACAAGGGCCATGGAGCATTGTGATGACAAGTGTCATGGAGCATTTTGATGATATTGGCATGGAGCATTATGATCACAGGAGTTCTGGAGCATTTGGATGACAAGGGCATGGAGCATTGTGATGACAGGGGTAATGGAACATTGTGATGACAAAGGCCATGGAGCATTGTGATGACAAGTGTCATGGAGCATTTTGATGACATTGGCATGGAGCATTATGATGACAAGTGTTCTGGAGAATTTTGATGACAAGGCAATGGAGCAGTGTGATTACAGGGGCCATGGAGCATTGTGAATACAAAGGCTATGGAGCATTGACATGACAGGGTTCATGGAGCACTGTGATGAAATTGATCATGGATCATTGAGATGACAAGTGTCCTGGAACCTTGTGATGACACAGTTCATGGAGCATTGTGATGACAGGGCCCATGGAGCATTGTGATGAAAAGGGCAGAGAACATTGTGATGACTGAGTTCATGTATCATTGAGATGAAAGGGGCCATGGAGCATTGAGATGACAGGCATCATGAGGCATTGTGATGACAGTGGTCATGGAGCATTGTGATGAAAGAGATCATGGAGCAATATGATAACAGGGGCCATGGAGCATTGTGATGACAAGTGTATTGGAGCATTGTGATGAAAGTAGTCATTGATCATTGTAATGACATGTGTCCTGGAACACTGTGATGACACGGTTCATCGAGTATTATGATGACATGCATCATAGCGAATTGTGATGACAGGTGTCATGGGGCATTTTGATGACATTGATCATCTGGGAATTGTGCTGAAAGATATCATGCAGCACTTTGATGATTGGGGGCATGAAGCATTGTCATGAAAATTGCCCTGGATTACTGCGATGACAGCAGTCATGGAGAATTTTGATGAGAGGGATTATGCAGCATTGTGTTGACAAGGGTATGGACTATTGTGATGACAATGGTCATGGAGCAACGTGATGAAAGTTTTCATGGAACATCGTGGTGAAAAGTGCGTGGGAGCATTGTGACGATAAAGGACATGGAGCATTTTGATGACAAGTGTCATGGGGCATTTTGAAGACATTGTCATGGAGCATTATGATGACAGGGGTTCTGGAGCATTTTGATGACAAGGGCATGGAGCATTGTGATGACAGGGGCCATAGATCATTGTGATGACAAAGTCCATGGAGCATTGTGATGACAGGTGTCATGGGGCATTTTGATGACATTAGCATGGAGCATTATGATGACAAGATTTCTGGAGCATTTTGATGACAAGGGCATGGAGCATTGTGAAGACAGGGCCCATGGAGCATTGTGATGAAAAGGGCAGGGAACATTGTGATGACTGGGTTCATGGAGCATTGTGATGAAAGGGGCCATGGAGCATTGAGATGACAGGCGTCATGAGGCATGGTGATGATTGTGGTCATAGAGCATTGTGATGAAAGATATCATGGAGCAATATGATAACAGGGGCCATGGAGCATTGTGATGACAGGTGTATTGGAGCATTGTGATGAAAGTAGTCATGGATCAGTGTGATGGCATGTGTCCTGGAACACTGTGATGACACGGTTCATCGAGTATTGTGATGAAAAGGGTCATAGCGAATTGTAGTGACAGGTGTCATGCGGCATTGTGATGACATTGATCATCAAGGAATTGTGATGAAAGGTATCATGCAGCACTGTGATGACTTGGGGCATGAAGCATTGTTATGAAAATTGTCCTGGATTATTGTGATGAGAGCAGTCATGGAGAATTGTGATGACAAGGATTATGCAGCATTGTGTTGACAAGGGTATGGACTATTGTGATGACAATGGTCATGGAGCAATGTGATGAAAGTTTTCATGGAACATCGTGATGAAAAGTGCCTGGGAACATTGTGACGATAAAGGCCATGGAGCATTGTGATGACAAGTGTCATGGAGCATTGGAATGAAAGGTTTCATTGTGCACCATGGTGACAAGGGGGATGGAGTATTGTGATGAAACTGTTCCTGGAGCATTGTGAAAACAAAAACCTTGGAGCATTGAGATGACAGGCATCATGGAGCATTGTGAAGAAAGTGGCCATGGGGAATTGTAATGACAATAGAGAAATGTGATGAAAATGGTCAGCGAGCATAGTGTTTAAAGTGTTCATTGAGAATTGTGATGAAAAGCGACATAGAGCATTGTGATGACAAAGGTCATGGAGAACTGTGATGACCAGGGTCATGTAGCATTGTGATGACACGGTCATGGAACATTGTGATGACAAGAATTCTGGAGCATTGTGATGACAAGAGCCATGGAGCATTGTGATGACACGGTCATGGAACATTTTGATGACAAGAATTCTGGAGCATTGTGATTAAAGGTGACAAGGAGCATTGTGATGATATGGGCAGAGCATTTTGTGATGACAGGGGTCATGAAGCATTGTGATGAAAAGTGTCATGGAACATTGTGCTGACAAGGATCATGGAGCTTTTTGGTAAGAGAGGCCATGGAGATTTGTGATGGCAGGCGTCATGGGGCATTGTGATGACAGCGGTCTTGGAGCATTGTGGTGAAAGGGGTCATGGAGCACTGTGATTAAAAGGGCCATTGAGCATTGTGAATAAAAAGGCTTTGGAGCATTGAGATGACAGGGTTCATGGAGCATTGTGATGAATGTGATCATGGATCCTTGTGATGACACGGTTCATGGAGTATTGTGATAACAAGGACCATGGTGAATGGTGATGACATCTGTCATGGGGCATTGTGATGACAGTGGTCATCTAGAATTGTGATGAAAGGTATCATGGAGCACTGTGATGACAGGGGCCATGGAACATTGTGATGACAAAGGCCATGGGGCATTGTGATGACATTGATCATCTAGGAATTGTGATGAAAGGTATCATGGAGCACTGTGATGACTAGGGGCATGAAGCATTGTTATGAAAATTGTCCTGGATTACTGTGATGACAGCAGTCATGGAGAATTGTGATGACAGGGATTATGCAGCATTGTGTTGACAAGGGTATGGACTATTGTGATGACAATTGTCATAGAGCAATGTGATGAACGTTTTCATGGAACATCGTGATAAAAAGTGCCTGGGAGCATTGAGACGATGAAGGCCATGCAGCATTGTGATTACAAGTGTCATGGGGAATTTAGATGACATTGGCATGGAGCATTATGATGACAAGAGTTCTGCAGCATTTTGATGACAATGTCATGAAGCATTGTAATGAAAGGTTTCATTGTGCACCGTGATGAAAAGGGGAATGGAGTATTGTGATGAAACTGGTTCTGGAGCATTGTGATAACAAAAGCCATGGAGCATTGTGATGATAGGCATCATGGAGCATTGTGAAAAAATGGGCCATGGGGAATTGTAATGATCAAAGAGAAATGTGATGAAAATGGTCAGCGAGCATAGTGATTAAAGTGGTGTTTGAGAATTGTGATGAAAAGTGACAGAGAGCATTGTGATGACAAAGTTATGGAGAACTGTGATGACCAGGGTCATGCAGCATTGTGATGACATGGAAATGGAACATTGCGATGACAAGTATTCTGGAGCATTGTGATGAAAGGGCATGGAGCCTTGTGATTAAAGGTGACAAGGAGCATTGTGATGGTATGGGCAGAGAACTTTGTGATGACAGGGGTCATGGAGCATTGTGAGGTAAAGTGTCATGGAACATTGTGCTGACAGGGATCATGGAGCTTTTTGGTAAGAGAGGCCATGGAGTTTTGTGATGGCAGGCGTCATGGGGCATTGTGATGAGAGCGGTCTTTGAGCATTGTGATGAAATGGGTCATGGAGCTCTGTGATTAAAGGGGCCATGGAGCTTTGTGAATACAAAGGCTATGGAGCATTGAGATGACAGGGTTCATGGAGCATTGTGGTGAAAGGGATCATGGATCATTGTGATGACAAGTGTCCTGGAACCTTGTGTTGACACGGTTCATGGAGCATTGTGATGAGAAGGACCATGGCGAATTGTGATGACATCAGTCATGGGGCATTGTGATGACAGTGGTCATCTAGAATTGTGATGAAAGTTATCATGGAGCACTGTGATGACAGGGGCCATGGAACATTGTGATGACAAAGGCCATGGAGCATTGTGATGACAAGTGTCATGGGGAATTTTGATGACATTGTCATGGAGCATTATGATGACCAGAGTTCTGGGGCATTTTGATGACAACGGCATGGAGCATTGTGATGAAAGGGCCCATGGAGCATTGTGATGAAAAGTGCAGGGAACACTGTGATGAATGTGATCATGGAGCATTGTGATGAAAGGGGCCTTGGAGCATTGAAATGACAGGCGTCATGAGGCATGGTGATGAGAGTGGTCATGGAGCATTGTGATAAAAGAGATCATTGAGCAATATGATAACAGGGGCCATGGAGCATTGTGAATACAAAGGCTATGGAGCATTGAGATGACAGGGTTCATGGAGCACTGTGATGAAACTGATCATGGATCATTGTGATGACAAGTGTCCTGGAACCTTGTGATGACACGGTTCATGGAGCATTTTGATGACAAGGACCATGGCGAATTGTGATTACATTTGTCATGGGGCATTGTGATGACAGTGGTCATCTAGAATTGTGATGAAAGGTATCATGGAGCACTGTGATGACAGGGGCCATGGAACATTGTGATGACAAAGGCCATGGAGCATTGTGATGACAAGTGTCATGGGGCATTTTGATGACATTGGCATGGAACATTATGATGACAACAATCCTGGAGCATTTTGATGACCAGGGCATGGAGCATTGTGATGACAGGGCCCATGGAGCATTGTGATGAAAAGAGCAGGGAACATTGTGATGACTGAGTCCATGGAGCAATGTGATGAAAGGGGCCATGGAGCTTTGAGATGACAGGCGTCATGAGGCATGGTGATGACAGTGGTCCTGGAGCATTGTGATGAAAGAGATCATGGAGCAATATGATAACCGGGGCCATGGAGCATTGTGATGACAGGTGTATTGTAGCATTGTGATGAAAGTAGTCATGGATCATTGTGATGACATGTGTCCTGGAACACTGTGATGACACGGTTCATCGTGTATTGTGAAGACAAGGGTCATAGCGAATTGTGATGACAGGTGTCATGGGGCATTGTGATGACATTGATCATCTAGGAATTGTGATGAAAGGTATCATGGATCACTGTGATGACTGGGGGCATGAAGCATTGTTATGAAAATTGTCCTGGATTATGGTGATGACAGCAGTCATGAAGAATTGTGATGACAGGGATTATGCAGCATTGTGTTGATAAGAGTATGGTCTATTGTGATGAAAATGGTCATGGAGCAATATGATGGAAGTTTTCTTGGAACATCCTGATGAAAAGTGCCTGGGAGCATTGTGATGATAAAGGACATGGAGCATTGTGATGACAAGTGTCATGGAGCATTGTAATGAAAGGTTTCATTATGCACCGTGATGACAAGGGGATGGAGTTTTGTGATGAAACTGGTCCTGGAGCATTGTGATAACAAAAGCCATGGAGCATTGTAATGACAGGCAGCAAGGAGCATTGTGAAGAAAGGGGCCATGGGGAATTGTAATGACAATAGAGAAATGTGATGAAAATGGTCAGCGAGCATAGTGATTAAATTGGTCATTGAGAATTGTGATGAAAAGCGACATAGAGCATTGTGATGACAAAGGTCATGGAGAACTGTGATGACCTGGGTCATGTAGCATTGTGAGGACACGGTCATGGAACATCGTGATGACAAGAATTCTGGAGCATTGTGATGACAAGGGCCATGGAGCATTGTGATGACACGATCAAGGAACATTGCGATGACAAGAATTCTGTAGCATTGTGATGAAAGGGCATGGAGCATTGTGATTAAAGGGGACAAGGAGCATTGTTATGATATGGGCAGAGAACTTTGGGATGACAGGGGTCATGGAGCATTGTGATGAAAAGTGTCATGGAACATTGTGCTGACAGGGATCATGGAGCTTTTTGGTAAGAGAGGCCATGGAGATTTGTGATGGTAGGCTTCATGGGGCATTGTGATGACAGCAGTCTTGGAGCATTGTGATGAAGTGGGTCATGGAGCACTGTGATTAAAGGGGCCATGGAGCACTGTGAATACAAAGGCTATGGAGCATTGAGATGACAGGGTTCATGGAGCACTGTGATGAAAGTGATCATGGATCATTGTGATGACAAGTGTCCTGGAACCTTGTGATGACATGGTTCATGGAGCATTGTGATGACAAGGACCATGGCGAATTGTGATGACATCTGTCATGGGGCATTGTGATGACAGTGGTCATCCAGAATTGTGATGAAAGGTATCATGGAGCACTGTGATGACAGGGGCTCTGGAACATTGTGATGACAAAGGTCATGGAGCATTGTGATGACAAATGTCATGGGGCATTTTGATGACATTGGCATGGAGCATTATTATGACAAGAGTTCTGGAGCATTTTGAAGACAAGGGCATGGAGCATTGTGATGACAAGGCCCATGGAGCATTGTGGTGAAAAGGGCAGGGAACATGGTGATGACTGAATTCACGGAGCAATTTGATGAAGGGGGCCATGGAGCTTTGAGATGACAGGCGTCATGAGGCATGGTGATGACAGTGGTCCTGGAGCATTGTGATGAAAGAGATCATGGAGCAATATGATAACCGGGGCCATGGAGCATTGTGATGACAGGTGTATTGGAGCATTGTGATGAAAGTAGCCACGGATCATTGTGATGACATGTGTCCTGGAACACTGTGATGACACGGTTCATCGAGCATTATGATGACAAGCGTCATAGCGAATTGTGATGACAGGTGTCATGGGTCATTGTGATGACAGGGATTACACAGCATTGTTTTGACAAGGGTATGGACTATTGTGATGACAATGGTTATGGAGCAATGTGATGAAAGTTTTCATGGAATATCATGATGAAAATTGCCTGGGAGCATTGTGACGATAAACGTCATGGAGCATTGTGATGACAAGTATCATGGAGCATTGTAATGAAAGGTTTCATTGTGCACCGTGATGACAAGGGGGATGGAGTTTTGTGATGAAACTGGTCCTGGGGCATTGTGATAACAACAGCCATGTAGCATTGTAATGACAGGCATCATGGAGCATTGTGAAGAAAGGGGCCATGGGGAATTGTAATGACAATAGAGAAATGTGATGAAAATGGTCAGCGAGCATAGTGATTAAAGTGCTCTTTGAGAATTGTGATGAAATGCGACATAGAGCATTGTGATGACAAAGGGCATGGAGAACTGTGATGACCAGGGTCATGTAGCATTGTGATGACACAGTCATGGAACATTGTGATGACAAGAATTCTGGAGCATTGTGATGACAAGGGCCATGGAGCATTGTGATGACACGGTCATGGAACATTGTGATGACAAGAATTCTGGAGCATTGTGATGACAAGGGCCATGGAGCATTTTGATGACATGGTCAAGGAACATTGCGATGACAAGAATTCTGGAGCATTGTGATGAAATGGCATGGAGCATTGTGATTAAAGGGGACAAGGAGCATTGTGATTATATGGGTAGAGAACTTTGTGATGACAGGCATCATGGAGCATTGTGGAGAAGGGGGCCATGGGGAATTGTAATGACAATAGAGAAATGTGATGAAAATGGTCAGCGAGCATAGTGATTAAAGTGCTCTTTGAGAATTGTGATGAAAAGCGACATAGAGCATTGTGATGACAAAGGGCATGGAGAACTGTGATGACCAGGGTCATGTAGCATTGTGATGACACAGTCATGGAACATTGTGATAACAAGAATTCTGGAGCATTGTGATGACAAGAGCCATGGAGCATTGTGATGACACGGTCAAGGAACATTTCGATGACAAGATTTCTGGAGCATTGTGATGAAAGTTCATGGAGCATTATGATTAAAGGGGACAAGGAGCATTGTGATGATATGGGTAGAGAACTTTGTGATGAAAGGGTTAAAGAGCACTGTGATTACAGGGGCCATGGAGCATTGTGAATACAAAGGCTATGGAGCATTGAGATTACAGGTTTCATGGAGCACTGTGATGAATGTGATCATGGATCATTGTGATGACAAGTGTCCTGGAACTTTGTGATGACACGGTTCATGGAGCATTTTGATGACAAGAACCATGGCGAATTGTGCTGACATCTGTCATGGGGCACTGTGATGACAGTGGTCATCTAGAATTTTGATGAAAGGTATCATGGAGCACTGTGATGACAGGGGCCTTGGAACATTGTGATGACAAAGGCCATGGAGCATTGTGATGACAAGTGTCATGGGGCATTTTGATGACATTGGCATGGAGCATTATGATGACAAGAGTCCTGGAGCATTTTGATGACCAGGGCATGGAGCATTGTGATGAGAGTGCCCATGGAGCATTGTGATGTAAAGGGCAGGGAACATTGTGATGACTGAGTTCATGGAGCAATGTGATGAAAGGGGCCATGGAGCATTGAGATGACAGGCGTCATGAGGTATGGTGATGACAGTGGTCCTGGAGCATTGTGATGAAAGAGATCATGGAGCAATATGATAACAGGGGCCATGGAGCATTGTGATGACAGGTGTATTGGAGCATTGTGATGAAAGTAGTCATGGATCATTGTAATGACATGTGTCCTGGAACACTGTGATGACACGGTTCATCGTGTATTGTGAAGACAAGGGTCATAGCGAATTGTGATGACAGGTGTCATGGGGCATTGTGATGACATTGATCATCTAGGAATTGTGATGAAAGGTATCATGGAGCACCGTGATGACTGGGGGCATGAAGCATTGTTAAGAAAATTGTCCTGGATTATGGTGATGACAGCAGTCATGGAGAATTGTGATGACAGGCATTATGCAGCATTGTGTTGACAAGGGTATGGTCTATTGTGATGAAAATGGTCATGGAGCAATGTGATGGAAGTTTTCTTGGAACATCGTGATGAAAAGTGCCTGGGAGCATTGTGATGATAAAGGACATGGAGCATTGTGATGACAAGTGTCATGGAGCATTGTAATGAAAGGTTTCATTATGCACCGTGATGACAAGGGGGATGGAGTTTTGTGATGAAACTGATCCTGGAGCATTGTGATAACAAAAGCCATGGAGCATTGTGATGACAGGCATCATGGAGCATTGTGAAGAAAGGGGCCATGGGGAATTGTAATGACAATAGAGAAATGTGATGAAAATGGTCAGCGAGCATAGTGATTAAATTGGTCATTGAGAATTGTGATGAAAAGCAACATAGAGCATTGTGATGACAAAGGTCATGGAGAACTGTGATGACCTGGGTCATGTAGCATTGTGAGGACACGGTCATGGAACATTGTGATGAAAAGTATTCTGGAGCATTGTGATGACAAGGGCCATGGAGCATTGTGATGACACGGTCAAGGAACATTGGGATGACAAGAATTCTGTAGCATTGTGATGAAAGGGCATGGAGCATTGTGATTAAAGGGGACAAGGAGCATTGTTATGATATGGGCAGAGAACTTTGTGATGACAGGGGTTATGGAGCATTGTGATGAAAAGTGTCATGGAACATTGTGCTGACAGGGATCATGGAGCTTTTTGGTAAGAGCGGACATGGAGATTTGTGATGGCAGGCGTCACGGGGCATTGTGATGACAGCAGTCGTGGAGCATTGTGATGAAAGGGGTCATGGAGCACTGTGATTACATGGGCCATGGAGCACTGTGAATACAAAGGCTATGGAGCATTGAGATGACAAGTTTCATGGAGCACTGTGATGAAAGTGATCATGGATCATTGTGATGACAAGTGTCCTGGAACCTTGTGATGACATGGTTCATGAAGCATTGTGATGACAAGGACCATGGCGAATTGAGATGACATCTGTCATGGGGCATTGTGATGACAGTGGTCATCCAGAATTGTGATGAAAGGTATCATGGAGCACTCTGATGACAGGGGCTCTGGAAAATTGTGATGACAAAGGTCATGGAGCATTGTGATGACAAGTGTAATGGGGCATTTTGATGACATTGGCATGGAGCATTATTATGACAAGAGTTCTGGAGCATTTTGATAACAGGGGCATGCAGCATTGTGATGACAGGGCCCATGGAGCATTGTGGTGAAAAGGGCAGGGAACTTTGTGATGACTGAGTCCATGGAGCATTGTGATGAAAGGGGCCATGAGGCATGGTGAGGACAGTGGTCCTGGAGCATTGTGGTGAAAGAGATCATGGAGCAATATGATAACAGGAGCCATGTACCATTGTGAGGACAGGTGTATTGGAGCATTGTGATGAAAGTAGTTATGGATCATTGGGATGACATGTGTCCTGGAACACTATGATGACACGGTTCTTCGAGTATTGTGATGACAAGTGTCATAGCTAATTGTGATGACAGGTGTCATGGGGCATTGTGATGACATTGATCATCTAGGAGTTGTGATGAAAGGTATCATGGAGCACTGTGGTGACAGTGGCCATGGAACATTACGATGACAAAGGCCATGGAGCATTGTGATGACAAGTGTCATGGATCATTGTGATGACATGTGTCCTGGAACACTGCGATGACACGGTTCATCCAGTATTGTGATGACAAGCGTCATAGCTAATTGTGATGACAGGTGTCATGGGGCATTGTGATGACATTGATCATCTAGGAATTGTGATGAAAGGTATCATAGAGCACTGTGATGACTGGGGGCATGAAGCATTGTTATGAAAATTGTACTGGATTATTGTGATGACAACAGTCATGGAGAATTGTGAGGACATAGATTATGCAGCATTGTGTTGACAAGGGTATGGACTATTGTGATGACAATGGTCATGGAGCAATGTGATGAAAGTTTTCATGGAACATCCTTATGAAAAGTGCCTGGGAGCATTGTGACGATAAAGGCCATGGAGCATTGTGATGACAAGTGTCATGGAGCATTGTAATGAAAGGTTTCATTGTGCACAGTGATGACAAGGGGGATGGAGTATTGTGATGAAACTGCTCCTGGAGCATTGTGATAACAAAAGCCATGTACCATTGTGATGAAAGGCATCACGGAGCGTTGTGAAGAAAGGGGCCATGGGGAATTGTAATGACAATAGAGAAATGTGATGAAAATTGTCAGCGAGCATAGTGATTAAAGTGGTCATTGAGAATTGTGATGAAAAGCGACATAGAGCATTGTGATGACAAAGGTCATGGAGAACTGTGATGACAAGTGTCATGTAGCATTGTGAGGACACGGTCATGGAACATTGTGATGACAAGAATTCTGGAGCATTGTGCTGACAAGGGCCATGGAGCATTGTGATGACACGGTCATGGAACATTGTGATGACAAGAATTCTGGAGCATTCTGATGACAAGGGCCATGGAGCATTTTGATGACACGGTCAAGGAACATTTCGATGACAAGAATTTTGTAGCATTGTGATGAAAGGGCATGGAGCATTGTGATTAAAGGTGACAAGGAGCATTGTGATGATATGGGCAGAAAACTTTGTGATGACAGGGGTCATGGAGCATTGTGATGAAAGTGGTCATGGAACATTGTGAGAAAAGTGGTCATGTAGCATTGTGATGAAAAGTGCTATGGAGCATTGGGATGACAGGGGACATGGAGCATTGTGATGACAAATGCGTGGAGATTTGTGATGACGAGGACCATGGAGCATTGTCATTACAAGGAGCATGAAGCATTGTGATGACAGGGGCCATGGAGCATTTTAATGACAAGGGACATGGAGCATTGTGATGACAGAGATCATGGAGCATTGTGGTGACCAGAGGCATGGAGCATTGTGAAGAAAAGGGTACTGTAACATTGTAATGAAGGGGTCAAGGAGCATTTTGATGACAAGGATCATGGAGCATTGTGATGACAAGGGCCATGGAGCATTGTGATGACAGGGCTCATGTGGCATTATGATGACAGAGGTCATGGAGCAATGTGATGAACGTTGTCATGGAGCACTGTGATTACAGGGGCCATGGAGAATTGTGATGACAAAGGCCAGGGAACATTGTGATGACAGGGGTCATGGAGCATTGTGATGAAAACGGACCTGGAGCATTGTGATGAAAGGGGTCATGGCTCATTGTGATGACAGGGGGCCTGGAACATTGTGATGACAGGGGTCACGGGGCATTGTGATGACAAGAGCCATGGAACATTTTGATGACAGTGGTCATATGGCATTTTGAATGACAGGGGCCATGAAGCATTGTGATGACAAGAGTCATGGAGACTTGTGAAGACAGGGGGAATGGAGCTTTGTGATTTCACAGGCATGTAGCAATTTAGACAAGGGTCATGGAGCATTGTGATAAAAGGGGTCATGGAGCATTGTAATGATAAGGGCATGGAGCATTGTGATGAAAATGGCATGTAGCATTGCGATGACAAATGTCATGGAGCATTGTGATGACAGGGGTTATGGAGCACTGTGATGACAAAGGCGTGGAGCATTGTGATGACAGTGGTCATGGAACATTGTGACGATAAGGGCATCGAGCCGAGTTAGGGACAGTCTAGCGGCCTTGGGACTAAATTCAGTGCCTGAATTAGGCACAGCATAAGGTCTTTAGTTAGCATACGAGGTAGGACATTAGCTCGGGACAGGGTTAGGGTAAAGGCTTGGAATCGTGTCAGCAAATGACCTAAGGATAGTGTGAAGACCTTTGTTACTGAGACTCTCAGGGACTTCTTCAGAAGCAGTGTTAGGGCTTCAGGTAGGGACAGCATCAGGGCCTGACTTAGGGAGAACGACAGGGCCTGAGTGAGGCCTAATGTCAGGCCCTTAGCTGGGGACACTGTCAGGGAATGACTTAGGAGCAGCATCAGTGCCTTTGTTGGATCAGCTTTAGGCTCTTAGGTAAAGACGTGACCGGAGCCCTAGTTAGTCACAGCGTCAAGGCCTCAGTTAGGGAAAGCTTCAGGGTCTGAGTTACAGACAGCCTCAGGTCTTCACTTAAAGACAGCCACAGGGCTTTCTTAGGGACAGTGTCAGGACCTTGGTTAGAAATGAGTCAGGATATTAGCTCAGGAGAGTGTCAGGATTTTAGTTTTTGCTGGCAGCAGGGCCTCTATTAAGGACAGATTCCGGGCCTTTGTTAGATGCAGTGTCATGGCCTTAGTTAGGAGTAGTCAGGGCCTTAGTTAGGGAGAGCATGAGGGTTTCAGTTCGCATAAGATGCAGGAGATTATCTCGGGACAGAGTCAGGTTCCAGGCCAGAGATAGTGAAAGGAAATGACCAAGGGATAACGAGAAGACCTTAGTTATTGAGAGCATCAGGGCCTTAGTTAGCAGCAGCGTGAGCACCTTAATCAGGACCAGCGCCAGGGCTTGATGTATGGACAGCATCAGAGCCTAAGTAAGGTACAGCAACAGGGCCTAAGTGAGGCCTATCTTTAGGGCCTGAGTAAGGGACAGTATCAGGGCATGACTTAGGAGCAGCATAAAGGCCTCTGTAGGATCAGCATTAGGGTCTTCGTTAAAGCTATTATCAGGGCCTCCGTTAGGGATAGCCTCAAGGCCTCACTTAGGGACAGCGTCAGGGCTTACTTTGGGAAAGTTTCAGGACCTTGGTAAGACATGGGTCAGGCTATTAGCTCAGGATAATATCAGGTGTTCAGATATTGACGGCAGCAGGGCCTTAGTTAGAGGCAGTGTCAGGGCCTAAGTTAGGACTAGCATCAGAGCCTTTGTTAGGTACAGTGTCAGTGACTGAGTTAGGTGTAGTGTCAGAGCCTTAGTTAGGGACAGTGTCAGGGCCTGCATTAGGACGAGCCTCCAGGCCTCAGTTAGGGACAGGTTCACGGCCTCGGACCTAAATTCAGGGCCTCATTTAGGGACAGAATCAGGGATTTAGCTAGCATAAGGGGATCTACAGCTGAAAGCAACCTGAACACCACCTCAAGCAGATGCAGAAGTGAACCATGCACGCTCCTATGAAGGAATATTCCACAGCAGTTGAGTACATGTTGTTTCAAGTTAGTAACACTATAAAAATTATGTTTGGAAGAAAACTATATTCAGAAGATGAAAGAATCTCGTTCTAAAGAATCTCTTTAGCTAATCTCGACATTAGCTAAAGAGAAGGTTAGGTTAAGGTCTAGGGAGAGTGTCAGGAAATGACCTAGGGATAGTGTCAAGACCTTAGTTACTTAGCACATCAGGGCCTAATTTAGGAGCAGTGAGTGTCAGGGCTTCGGGTAGGAACAGCGTCAGAGCCTGACTTAGGGAGTGGGACAGGGCCTGAGTGAGGCCTAGCGTCAGGGCCTTAGCTAGAGACAGTGTCAAGGCATGACTTAGGAGCAGCCTAAGAGCCATGGTAGGATCAGCCTCAGGGGCTATGTTAAAGATATTATCAGGGCCTCTGTTAGGGACAGCCTCAAGGCCTCACTTCGAGACAGCATCAGGGCTTCCTTAGGGACAGTTTCAGGACCTTGGTAAGAGATGGGTCAAGAAATTAGCTCAGGATAGTGTCAGGACTTTAGCTATTGACGGCAGCAGGGCCTTAGTTAGGGACAGTGTCAGGCCCTGAATTAGGACGAACATCGAGGCCTTAGGTACGGACAGGGTCACAGCCTCGAGAGTAATTTTAGGCCCTTAGTTAAGGACAGCAGCAGGGCTGTAGTTAGCATAAGAGGCACGACACTTCCTAGGGACAGGCTCAGGTTATGGTCTAGGGAGAGTGTCAGGAAAGGACCTAAGCATAGTGTCAAAACCTTAGTTACTGAGAGTATCAGATCCTTATTTAGAACCAGTGTCAGGGCTTCAGGTAGGGACAGCATCAGAGCCTGACTTAGGCAGAGCGACAGGGCCTGAGTGAGGCCTAGCGTCAGGCCCTTAGCTGAGGACACTGTCAGGGCCTGACTTAGGAACAGAATCAGCGCCTCTGTTGGATCAGCCTTAGCGTCTTTGTTACAGATATGATCAGGGCCTGACTTAGCCACAGCTTCAAGGCCTCAGTTAGGGAAAGCTTCAGGGCCTGAGTTAGGGACAGCCTCAGTTCTTAACATAGGGACAGCGACAGGGCTTTCTTAGGGACAGTGTCAGGACCTTGGTTAGAAATATGTCAGGATATTAACTCAGGCTAGTGTCCAGTTTTTAGTTATTGCTGACAGCAGGGCCTATATTAGGGGCAAATTCTGAGCCTTACTTCGAGACAGTGTCAGGGCCTGAGTTAGGACTAGCATCAGAGCCCTTGTAAAGTACAGTGTCAGGGACTGAGTTAGGTGTAGTGTCAGGGCTTTAGTTAGGGACAGTGTCAGCGCCTCAGTTAGGATGAGCATCCAACCTCAGTTAGGGGCAGCTTGACGGCCTCGGGACTAATTTCAGGCTCTTAGTTCGAGACAGCATCAGGGATTTAGTTAGCATAAGAGGCTCGCCAATAGCTAAAGACAAGTTTAGGTTAAGATCTAGGGATAGTGTCAGGAAATGACCTAGGGATAGTGGCAAGACCATAGCTAATTAGAGCATCAGTGCCTAATTTAGGCCCAGTGTCAGGGCTTCAGGTAGGGACAGAGTCTTAGCCTGACTTAGGGAGAGCGACAGGGCCTGAGTGATGCCTAGAGTCAGGGCCTTAGCTACGGACAGCGTCAGGGCATGACATAGGATCAACATAAGGGTCTCTGTAAGATCAGCATTAGAGTTTCGTTCAAGACATTATCAGGACCTCTGTGAGGGACAGCCTCAGGGCCTCACTTAGGGACAGTGTCAGGGCTAACTTTGGGAGAGTTTCAGGACCTTGGTAAGACATGGGTCAGGGTATTAGCTCAGGATAATGTCAGGACTTTAGATATTGATGGTAGCAGCGCCTACGTTAGGGAAAGTTCCAAGGCGTTAGTTAGGAGTAGCGGGCCTCTGATAGGTCCAGTGTCAGATCCTCAGTTAGCAATAGTGTTAGGGCCTTAGTTAGGGACAGTGTCAGGGCCGGATGTAGGGCGAGCATCTAGGCCTTCGTTCGGGACAGGTTCATGGTCTTGGGACTAAATTCCGTGCCTGAGGTAGGCACAGCCTAAGGGCTTCAGTTAGCATAAGAGGCAGGACATTAGCTAGTGACCGTGTCAGTTTAACATCTAGGGAAAGTGTCAGGAAATGACCTAAGGATAGTGTGAAGACCTTTGTTACGGAGACTCTCAGGGCCTTATTCAGAACCAGTGTTAGGGGTTCAGGTAGGGACAGCATCAGAGCCTGACTTAGGGAGAGCGATAGGGTCTGAGTGAGGCCTAGCATCAGACACTTAGTGGGGGACACTATCGGGGCATGACTTAGGAGCAGCATCAGGGCCTCTGTTGGATCAGCCTTAGGGTCTTAGTTAAAGTCATGATCAGGGTCTGAGTTAGTCACAGCATCAAGGCCTGAGTTAGTTAGGGAAAGCTTCAGGGCCTCACTTAGGGACAGCGTCCGGGCTTACTTTGGGACAGTTTCAGGACCTTGGTAAGACATGGGTCAGGTTATTAGCTCCGGATAATGTCAGGACTTTCGATGTTGATGGCAGCAGGCCTTGGTTAGAGACAGTGTCAGGCCCTGAGTTACGACTAGCATCAGAGCCTTTGTTAGATACAATGTACGGGACTGAATTAGGAGTAGAGTCAGGGCCTTAGTTAGTGACAGTGTCAGGGCCTGACTTAGGGAGAGCGACAGGGCCTGAGTGAGGCTTAGCATCAGGCCCTTAGCTGGGCACACTGTCAGGGCATGACTTTGGAGCAGCATCAGCGTCTTTGCTGGATCAGCATTAAGGTCTTCGTTAGGTACATGATCAGGGCCTGAATTAGTCACAGCTTCAAGGCTTCAGTTAAGGAAAGCTTCAGGGCCTGAGTTAGGGACAGCCTCAGGTCTTCACTTAGGGACAGCGTCAGGGCTTACTTTGGGACAGTTTCAGGACCTTGGAAAGACATAGGTCAGGATAGTAGCTCAGGATAATGGCAGGACTTTTGATAGTGATGGCAGCAGGGCCTTAGTTACAGACGGTTTCAGGGCCTGAGTTAGGCCGAGCATCAGAGACTTTGTTAGGTACAGTGGAAGGGACTGAGTTAGGAGTAGTGTCAGGGCCTTGCTTAGGGACAGTGTCAGGGTCTGATTTAGGTGTACTGTCTGAGACCTAGTTAGGGACAGTGCTAGGGCCTGAGTTAGGATTAGTGTCAAGGCCTTATTGAGGACCAATTTCAGGGCCTTAGTTTGGACTAGCATCAGAGCCATTGTTAGGAATCGTATGAGGGCCTGAGTTAGGCATACTATCAGGGCCTTAGTTAGGGAGAGTTTTAGGGCCTGAGTTACGATTAGTGTCAAGGCCTTATTTAGGACCAATTTTAGGGCTTTAGTTTGGACTAGCAACAAAGCCTTTGTTAGGTAGCATGTCGGGGCCTCAGTTAGGTGTAGTGTCAGGGCCATTGTTAGGGACAGTATCAGAGCCTGACTTAGGAGAAGTTCAGGGCCTTAGCCAGGGAAAGTGTCAGGGCCTTAGTTAGGGACATTATCAGGGCCTGAATTAGCAGTAGTGTCAAAAGTCCTTAGTGAGGAGAGTAAGGAGTAAGTCAGGGCTCAGGCCCTGACACTGTTCTTAAATAAGGCCCTGACATTACCTGTAACACAGGTCCTGATCTGATTCCTATCATAGGCGCTGATGTTGGACTTAACTAAGGCCCTGACACTGGTCCTAACTAAAGCTGTGACACTACTCTTAACTCAGGCCCTGACACTGTCCCTAACAAAGCCTCTGACACTACTCCTAAATCAGGCACTGACACTGTCCCTAACTAAGGCCCTGACATACACCTAACTCAGGCCCTGACACTGTCTCTAACTAAGGCCCTGATACTACTCCAAACTCAGCACTGACACTGTCACTAACTAAGGCCCTGACACTATTCATAGCTCACGCCCTAACACAACTCCGAAATCATGCCCTGACAATGTCCCTAACTAAGGCCCTGACACTATTCCTAACTCAGGCGCTGACACAATACTTAAGGAAGGCCCTGACGTTACTCCTAACTCAGGCCCTGAAAAGGTCCCTAACTAAGGCCGACACAACTCCTAACTCAGGCACTAACACTGTCCCTAAATAAGGCCCTGAAACTATTCCTAACTGAGGCGCTGATACAATACCTAACGAAGGCACTGATGCTACTCCTAACTAAGGCCCTGACACTACTCCTATCTCAAGCAATGACACTGTCCCTAACTTAGGCCCTGACTCTACTCCTGACTCAGGCACTGACACTGGCCCTACCTTAGGCCCTGACACTACTCCTAACTAAGCAACTGACACTGTCCCTAACTAAGGCCCGGATACTTCTCCTTACTCAGGCACTGACAATATCACTAACTAAGGCCGTGACACTACTCCCAAAATAGGCACTGAGACTGTCCCGAAATATGCCCTGACAGTACTCCGAACTCAGGCACTGACACTGTCCTTAACTAAGGCCCTGATACTACTTCCACCTCAGGCACTGACACTCTCCCTAAGTAAGCCCTGACATTACTCCCAATTCCGGCATTGACACTTTCGCTTACTAAGGCCCTGAAACTACTCACAACTCAGGCCCTTACACTGTTACTAACTACCGGTCTCAGACTACTCCTAACTCAGGCCCTGGCACTGTCCGTAACTTAGGCTCTGGCACTATTCCTAACTCAGACACTGACGCTGTCCCTTAACTAAGGGTCTGACACTCCTCCCAACTCAGACAGTGACACTCTATCAATTTAAGGCCTTGACACTACTCTTAACTCAGGCCCTGACACAGTCCATAATAAAGACCCTGAAACTAATCCCAACTCAGGCCCTGGCACTGTCCGTAACTAAGGGCCTGACACTACTTCCATCTCAGCAACTGACACCATCCCTAACTATGGCCCTGACACTATTCCCAACTCAGGCACTGACACTGTCACTAAATAAGGCCATTACACTTCTCTTAACTCAACAACTGGCACTCTCCGTAACTAAGGCTTTGACACAATACTTAACTCATGCCCTGACACTGTCCTTAACTAAGACCCTGAGAGTACTCCCAACTCAGTCACTGACACTGTTCCTAACTACGGCCCAGAGACTACTCCCAATTCAGGCCCTGACACTGTCCCTAACTAAGGCACTGATATTACTCCCAACTCAGGCACTGACACTGTCCCTAACTAAGGCCCTGACACTACTCCCAACTCAGGCACTGACACTGTCCCTAACTAAGGCCCTGACACGACTCCCATCTCAGCCACTGACACTGTCCCTAAGGCCCTGACACTACCTCCAACTCAGGCACTGACACTATCCCTAACTACAGCCCTGACACTTCTCCTAACTCAGGCACTTACTAATGTCCTGACACAACTCCCAACTCAGGCACTGACATTGTTCCTAACAAAGGCCCTGACACTAATCCCAACATAGGCACTGAGACTGTCCCGAAATACGCCCTGACAGTACTCCCAACTCAGGCACTGACACTGTCCCTAACTTACGCCCTGACACTACTCCCAAACTAGGCACTGACATTGTCCCTAACTAAGGCCCTGACATTACTCTCAACTCAGGCACTAACACTGTCCCTAACTAAGGACTTGACACTCCTCTTAACTCAGGCCCTGGCACAGTCCCTAACAAAGGCCTGCCACTTCCCCCAACTCTGGCACTGAGAGTGTCCCTAACTACGGCCATCACACTACTCCTAACTCAGGCACTGATGCTATCCCTAACTAAGGCTCTGACACTACTCCCAACACAGGCATTGACACTGTCCCTAACTAAGGCCCTCACACTACTACTTACTTAGGCACTGACACGCTACCTAACTAAGGCCCTGAGACTACTTCTACCTCAGACCCTGACACTGTCCCTAACCAAGGGCCTGATACTACTCCCAACACAGGCACTGACACTCTCCCTAACTAAGGCCTTGACACTACTTTTAACTCATGCCCTGAAGCTGTCCCAAAAGAGACCCTGAGACTATTCCCAACTCAGGCACTGACACTCTCCCTAACTAAGACCCTGACACTACTCCCATCTCAGCCACTGACACTGTCCCTAATGCCCTGACACTACTTCCAACTCAGGCACTGACACTGTCCCTAACTAGGCCCTGACACTACTCCCAACTCAGGCACTGACACTGTCACTAACTAAGGCCCTGACATAACTGCCAACTCCGGCACTGACACTTTCTCTAACTACGGCCCTGAAACTATTCACAACTCAGGCCCTGACACTGTTCCTAACTACCGGTCTCAGACTACTCCTAACTTAGGCCCTGACACTATTCCTAACACAGTCCCTGACACTGTCCCTAACTAAGGTCCTGAGACGATTCCTAACTCAGACCCTGACACTGTCCATAACTTAGGCCATGTCACTACTCCCAACTCAGGCACTGACGCTGTTCCTAACTAAGGGTCTGACACTACTCCAAACTGAGACACTGACACTCTTCCAAATTAAGGCCTTGACACTACTCTTAACTCAGGCCCTGACACTGTCCATAATAAAGACCCTGACAAAAATCCCAACTTAGGCACTGACAATGTCCGTAACTAAGGCCCTGACACTATTCCCATCTCAGCCACTGACACTGTCCCTAACTATGGCCCTGACACTACTCCCAATGCAAGCACTGGCGCTGTCCCTGACTAAGGCATTGGCACTACTCCCAACTCGCCCTGGCGCTGTCCCTAACTAAGGCTCTGACACTACTCCCAATTCAGGCAATGACAGTGTCCCTAACTGAGGCAATGATACTACTCCCAACTCAAGCACTAAGGCTCTGGATCATTGTGATGACCAGCGCCAAGGAGCATTGTGATGACAAGGGCGTGGAGCATTGTGATGACAGTGGTCATGGAACATTGTGACGATAAGGGCATGGAGCCGAGTTAGGGACAGTCTAGCGGCCTTGGGACTAAATTCAGTGCCTGAATTAGGCACAGCATAAGGTCTTTAGTTAGCATACGAGGTAGGACATTAGCTCGGGACAGGGTTAGCGTAAAGGCTTGGAATCGTGTCAGCAAATGACCTAAGGATAGTGTGAAGACCTTTGTTACTGAGACTCTCAGGGACTTCTTCAGAAGCAGTGTTAGGGCTTCAGGTAGGGACAGCATCAGGGCCTGACTTAGGGAGAGCGACAGGGCCTGAGTGAGGCCTAATGTCAGGCCCTTAGCTGGGGACACTGTCAGGGAATGACTTAGGAGCAGCATCAGTGCCTTTGTTGGATCAGCTTTAGGCTCTTAGGTAAAGACATGACCGGAGCCCTAGTTAGTCACAGCGTCAAGGCCTCAGTTAGGGAAAGCTTCAGGGTCTGAGTTACAGACAGCCTCAGGTCTTCACTTAAAGACAGCCACAGGGCTTTCTTAGGGACAGTGTCAGGACCTTGGTTAGAAATGAGTCAGGATATTAGCTCAGGAGAGTGTCAGGATTTTAGTTTTTGCTGGCAGCAGGGCCTCTATTAAGGACAGATTCCGGGCCTTTGTTAGATGCAGTGTCATGGCCTTAGTTAGGAGTAGTCAGGGCCTTAGTTAGGGAGAGCATGAGGGTTTCAGTTCGCATAAGATGCAGGAGATTATCTCGGGACAGAGTCAGGTTCCAGGCCAGAGATAGTGAAAGGAAATGACCAAGGGATAACGAGAAGACCTTAGTTATTGAGAGCATCAGGGCCTTAGTTAGCAGCAGTGTGAGCACCTTAATCAGGACCAGCGCCAGGGCTTGATGTATGGACAGCATCAGAGCCTAAGTAAGGTACAGCAACAGGGC
This sequence comes from Balaenoptera acutorostrata, assembly GCF_949987535.1. Classification (NCBI taxonomy): domain Eukaryota; kingdom Metazoa; phylum Chordata; class Mammalia; order Artiodactyla; family Balaenopteridae; genus Balaenoptera; species Balaenoptera acutorostrata. The sequence continues at coordinate 108,367 of NW_026646259.1, read as the reverse complement.
CTAAGTGAGGCCTATCTTTAGGGCCTGAGTAAGGGACAGTATCAGGGCATGACTTAGGAGCAGCATAAAGGCCTCTGTAGGATCAGCATTAAGGTCTTCGTTAAAGCTATTATCAGGGCCTCCGTTAGGGATAGCCTCAAGGCCTCACTTAGGGACAGCGTCAGGGCTTACTTTGGGAAAGTTTCAGGACCTTGGTAAGACATGGGTCAGGCTATTAGCTCAGGATAATATCAGGTGTTCAGATATTGACGGCAGCAGGGCCTTAGTTAGAGGCAGTGTCAGGGCCTAAGTTAGGACTAGCATCAGAGCCTTTGTTAGGTACAGTGTCAGTGACTGAGTTAGGTGTAGTGTCAGAGCCTTAGTTAGGGACAGTGTCAGGGCCTGCATTAGGACGAGCCTCCAGGCCTCAGTTAGGGACAGGTTCACGGCCTCGGACCTAAATTCAGGGCCTCATTTAGGGACAGAATCAGGGATTTAGCTAGCATAAGGGAATCTACAGCTGAAAGCAACCTGAACACCACCTCAAGCAGATGCAGAAGTGAACCATGCACGCTCCTATGAAGGAATATTCCACAGCAGTTGAGTACATGTTGTTTCAAGTTAGTAACACTATAAAAATTATGTTTGGAAGAAAACTATATTCAGAAGATGAAAGAATCTCGTTCTAAAGAATCTCTTTAGCTAATCTCGACATTAGCTAAAGAGAAGGTTAGGTTAAGGTCTAGGGAGAGTGTCAGGAAATGACCTAGGGATAGTGTCAAGACCTTAGTTACTTAGCACATCAGGGCCTAATTTAGGAGCAGTGAGTGTCAGGGCTTCGGGTAGGAACAGCGTCAGAGCCTGACTTAGGGAGTGGGACAGGGCCTGAGTGAGGCCTAGCGTCAGGGCCTTAGCTAGAGACAGTGTCAAGGAATGACTTAGGAGCAGCCTAAGAGCCATGGTAGGATCAGCCTCAGGGGCTATGTTAAAGATATTATCAGGGCCTCTGTTAGGGACAGCCTCAAGGCCTCACTTCGAGACAGCATCAGGGCTTCCTTAGGGACAGTTTCAGGACCTTGGTAAGAGATGGGTCAAGAAATTAGCTCAGGATAGTGTCAGGACTTTAGCTATTGACGGCAGCAGGGCCTTAGTTAGGGACAGTGTCAGGCCCTGAATTAGGACGAACATCGAGGCCTTAGGTACGGACAGGGTCACAGCCTCGAGAGTAATTTTAGGCCCTTAGTTAAGGACAGCAGCAGGGCTGTAGTTAGCATAAGAGGCACGACACTTCCTAGGGACAGGCTCAGGTTATGGTCTAGGGAGAGTGTCAGGAAAGGACCTAAGCATAGTGTCAAAACCTTAGTTACTGAGAGTATCAGATCCTTATTTAGAACCAGTGTCAGGGCTTCAGGTAGGGACAGCATCAGAGCCTGACTTAGGCAGAGCGACAGGGCCTGAGTGAGGCCTAGCGTCAGGCCCTTAGCTGAGGACACTGTCAGGGCCTGACTTAGGAACAGAATCAGCGCCTCTGTTGGATCAGCCTTAGCGTCTTTGTTACAGATATGATCAGGGCCTGACTTAGTCACAGCTTCAAGGCCTCACTTAGGGAAAGCTTCAGGGCCTGAGTTAGGGACAGCCTCAGTTCTTAACATAGGGACAGCGACAGGGCTTTCTTAGGGACAGTGTCAGGACCTTGGTTAGAAATATGTCAGGATATTAACTCAGGCTAGTGTCCCGTTTTTAGTTATTGCTGACAGCAGGGCCTATATTAGGGGCAAATTCTGAGCCTTACTTCGAGACAGTGTCAGGGCCTGAGTTAGGACTAGCATCAGAGCCCTTGTAAAGTACAGTGTCAGGGACTGAGTTAGGTGCAGTGTCAGGGCTTTAGTTAGGGACAGTATCAGCGCCTCAGTTAGGACGAGCCTCCAACCTCAGTTAGGGACAGCTTGACGGCCTCGGGACTAATTTCAGGCTCTTAGTTCGAGACAGCATCAGGGATTTAGTTAGCATAAGAGGCTCGACAATAGCTAAAGACAAGTTTAGGTTAAGATCTAGGGATAGTGTCAGGAAATGACCTAGGGATAGTGGCAAGACCATAGCTAATTAGAGCATCAGTGCCTAATTTAGGCCCAGTGTCAGGGCTTCAGTTAGGGACAGAGTCTTAGCCTGACTTAGGGAGAGCGACAGGGCCTGAGTGATGCCTAGAGTCAGGGCCTTAGCTACGGACAGCGTCAGGGCATGACATAGGATCAACATAAGGGTCTCTGTAAGATCAGCATTAGAGTTTCGTTCAAGACATTATCAGGACCTCTGTGAGGGACAGCCTCAGGGCCTCACTTAGGGACAGTGTCAGGGCTAACTTTGGGAGAGTTTCAGGACCTTGGTAAGACATGGGTCAGGGTATTAGCTCAGGATAATGTCAGGACTTTAGATATTGATGGTAGCAGCGCCTACGTTAGGGAAAGTTTCAAGGCGTTAGTTAGGAGTAGCGGGCCTCTGATAGGTCCAGTGTCAGATCCTCAGTTAGCAATAGTGTTAGGGCCTTAGTTAGGGACAGTGTCAGGGCCGGATGTAGGGCGAGCATCTAGGCCTTCGTTCGGGACAGGTTCATGGTCTTGGGACTAAATTCCGTGCCTGAGGTAGGCACAGCCTAAGGGCTTCAGTTAGCATAAGAGGCAGGACATTAGCTAGTGACCGTGTCAGTTTAACATCTAGGGAAAGTGTCAGGAAATGACCTAAGGATAGTGTGAAGACCTTTGTTACGGAGACTCTCAGGGCCTTATTCAGAACCAGTGTTAGGGGTTCAGGTAGGGACAGCATCAGAGCCTGACTTAGGGAGAGCGATAGGGTCTGAGTGAGGCCTAGCATCAGACACTTAGTGGGGGACACTATCGGGGCATGACTTAGGAGCAGCATCAGGGCCTCTGTTGGATCAGCCTTAGGGTCTTAGTTAAAGTCATGATCAGGGTCTGAGTTAGTCACAGCATCAAGGCCTGAGTTAGTTAGGGAAAGCTTCAGGGCTTCACTTAGGGACAGCGTCCGGGCTTACTTTGGGACAGTTTCAGGACCTTGGTAAGACATGGGTCAGGTTATTAGCTCCGGATAATGTCAGGACTTTCGATGTTGATGGCAGCAGGCCTTGGTTAGAGACAGTGTCAGGCCCTGAGTTACGACTAGCATCAGAGCCTTTGTTAGATACAATGTACGGGACTGAATTAGGAGTAGAGTCAGGGCCTTAGTTAGTGACAGTGTCAGGGCCTGACTTAGGGAGAGCGACAGGGCCTGAGTGAGGCTTAGCATCAGGCCCTTAGCTGGGCACACTGTCAGGGCATGACTTTGGAGCAGCATCAGCGTCTTTGCTGGATCAGCATTAAGGTCTTCGTTAGGTACATGATCAGGGCCTGAATTAGTCACAGCTTCAAGGCTTCAGTTAAGGAAAGCTTCAGGGCCTGAGTTAGGGACAGCCTCAGGTCTTCACTTAGGGACAGCGTCAGGGCTTACTTTGGGACAGTTTCAGGACCTTGGAAAGACATAGGTCAGGATAGTAGCTCAGGATAATGGCAGGACTTTTGATAGTGATGGCAGCAGGGCCTTAGTTACAGACGGTTTCAGGGCCTGAGTTAGGCCGAGCATCAGAGACTTTGTTAGGTACAGTGGAAGGGACTGAGTTAGGAGTAGTGTCAGGGCCTTGCTTAGGGACAGTGTCAGGGTCTGATTTAGGTGTACTGTCTGAGACCTAGTTAGGGACAGTGCTAGGGCCTGAGTTAGGATTAGTGTCAAGGCCTTATTGAGGACCAATTTCAGGGCCTTAGTTTGGACTAGCATCAGAGCCATTGTTAGGAATCGTATGAGGGCCTGAGTTAGGCATACTATCAGGGCCTTAGTTAGGGAGAGTTTTAGGGCCTGAGTTACGATTAGTGTCAAGGCCTTATTTAGGACCAATTTTAGGGCTTTAGTTTGGACTAGCAACAAAGCCTTTGTTAGGTAGCATGTCGGGGCCTCAGTTAGGTGTAGTGTCAGGGCCATTGTTAGGGACAGTATCAGAGCCTGACTTAGGAGAAGTTCAGGGCCTTAGCCAGGGAAAGTGTCAGGGCCTTAGTTAGGGACATTATCAGGGCCTGAATTAGCAGTAGTGTCAAAAGTCCTTAGTGAGGAGAGTAAGGAGTAAGTCAGGACTCAGGCCCTGACACTGTTCTTAAATAAGGCCCTGACATTACCTGTAACACAGGTCCTGATCTGATTCCTATCATAGGCGCTGATGTTGGACTTAACTAAGGCCCTGACACTGGTCCTAACTAAAGCTGTGACACTACTCTTAACTCAGGCCCTGACACTGTCCCTAACAAAGCCTCTGACACTACTCCTAAATCAGGCACTGACACTGTCCCTAACTAAGGCCCTGACATACACCTAACTCAGGCCCTGACACTGTCTCTAACTAAGGCCCTGATACTACTCCAAACTCAGCACTGACACTGTCACTAACTAAGGCCCTGACACTATTCATACCTCACGCCCTAACACAACTCCGAAATCATGCCCTGACAATGTCCCTAACTAAGGCCCTGACACTATTCCTAACTCAGGCGCTGACACAATACTTAAGGAAGGCCCTGACGTTACTCCTAACTCAGGCCCTGAAAAGGTCCCTAACTAAGGCCGACACAACTCCTAATTCAGGCACTAACACTGTCCCTAAATAAGGCCCTGAAACTATTCCTAACTGAGGCGCTGATACAATACCTAAAGAAGGCACTGATGCTACTCCTAACTAAGGCCCTGACACTACTCCTATCTCAAGCAATGACACTGTCCCTAACTTAGGCCCTGACTCTACTCCTGACTCAGGCACTGACACTGGCCCTAACTAAGGCCCTGACACTACTCCCAACTCAGGCACTGACACTGTCCTTAACTAAGGCCCTGACACGACTCCCATCTCAGCCACTGACACTGTCCCTAAGGCCCTGACACTACCTCCAACTCAGGCACTGACACTATCCCTAACTACAGCCCTGACACTTCTCCTAACTCAGGCACTTACTAATGTCCTGACACAACTCCCAACTCAGGCACTGACATTGTTCCTAACAAAGGCCCTGACACTAATCCCAACATAGGCACTGAGACTGTCCCGAAATACGCCCTGACAGTACTCCCAACTCAGGCACTGACACTGTCCCTAACTAAGGCCCTGACACTACTCCCAAACTAGGCACTGACATTGTCCCTAACTAAGGCCCTGACATTACTCTCAACTCAGGCACTAACACTGTCCCTAACTAAGGACTTGACACTCCTCTTAACTCAGGCCCTGGCACAGTCCCTAACAAAGGCCTGCCACTTCCCCCAACTCTGGCACTGAGAGTGTCCCTAACTACGGCCATCACACTACTCCTAACTCAGGCACTGATGCTATCCCTAACTAAGGCTCTGACACTACTCCCAACACAGGCATTGACACTGTCCCTAACTAAGGCCCTCACACTACTACTTACTTAGGCACTGACACGCTACCTAACTAAGGCCCTGAGACTACTTCTACCTCAGACCCTGACACTGTCCCTAACCAAGGGCCTGATACTACTCCCAACACAGGCACTGACACTCTCCCTAACTAAGGCCTTGACACTACTTTTAACTCATGCCCTGAAGCTGTCCCAAAAGAGACCCTGAGACTATTCCCAACTCAGGCACTGACACTCTCCCTAACTAAGACCCTGACACTACTCCCATCTCAGCCACTGACACTGTCCCTAATGCCCTGACACTACTTCCAACTCAGGCACTGACACTGTCCCTAACTAGGCCCTGACACTACTCCCAACTCAGGCACTGACACTGTCACTAACTAAGGCCCTGACATAACTGCCAACTCCGGCACTGACACTTTCTCTAACTACGGCCCTGAAACTACTCACAACTCAGGCCCTGACACTGTTCCTAACTACCGGTCTCAGACTACTCCTAACTTAGGCCCTGACACTATTCCTAACACAGTCCCTGACACTGTCCCTAACTAAGGTCCTGAGACGATTCCTAACTCAGACCCTGACACTGTCCATAACTTAGGCCATGTCACTACTCCCAACTCAGGCACTGACGCTGTTCCTAACTAAGGGTCTGACACTACTCCAAACTGAGACACTGACACTCTTCCAAATTAAGGCCTTGACACTACTCTTAACTCAGGCCCTGACACTGTCCATAATAAAGACCCTGACAAAAATCCCAACTTAGGCACTGACAATGTCCGTAACTAAGGCCCTGACACTATTCCCATCTCAGCCACTGACACTGTCCCTAACTATGGCCCTGACACTACTCCCAATGCAAGCACTGGCGCTGTCCCTAACTAAGGCATTGGCACTACTCCCAACTCGCCCTGGCGCTGTCCCTAACTAAGGCTCTGACACTACTCCCAATTCAGGCAATGACAGTGTCCCTAACTGAGGCAATGATACTACTCCCAACTCAAGCACTAAGGCTCTGGATCATTGTGATGACCAGCGCCAAGGAGCATTGTGATGACAAGGGCGTGGAGCATTGTGATGACAGTGGTCATGGAACATTGTGACGATAAGGGCATCGAGCCGAGTTAGGGACAGTCTAGCGGCCTTGGGACTAAATTCAGTGCCTGAATTAGGCACAGCATAAGGTCTTTAGTTAGCATACGAGGTAGGACATTAGCTCGGGACAGGGTTAGGGTAAAGGCTTGGAATCGTGTCAGCAAATGACCTAAGGATAGTGTGAAGACCTTTGTTACTGAGACTCTCAGGGACTTCTTCAGAAGCAGTGTTAGGGCTTCAGGTAGGGACAGCATCAGGGCCTGACTTAGGGAGAGCGACAGGGCCTGAGTGAGGCCTAATGTCAGGCCCTTAGCTGGGGACACTGTCAGGGAATGACTTAGGAGCAGCATCAGTGCCTTTGTTGGATCAGCTTTAGGCTCTTAGGTAAAGACATGACCGGAGCCCTAGTTAGTCACAGCGTCAAGGCCTCAGTTAGGGAAAGCTTCAGGGTCTGAGTTACAGACAGCCTCAGGTCTTCACTTAAAGACAGCCACAGGGCGTTCTAAGGGACAGTGTCAGGACCTTGGTTAGAAATGAGTCAGGATATTAGCTCAGGAGAGTGTCAGGATTTTACTTTTTGCTGGCAGCAGGGCCTCTATTAAGGACAGATTCCGGGCCTTTGTTAGATTCAGTGTCATGGCCTTAGTTAGGAGTAGTCAGGGCCTTAGTTAGGGAGAGCATGAGGGTTTCAGTTCGCATAAGATGCAGGAGATTATCTCGGGACAGAGTCAGGTTCCAGGCCAGAGATAGTGAAAGGAAATGACCAAGGGATAACGAGAAGACCTTAGTTATTGAGAGCATCAGGGCCTTAGTTAGCAGCAGCGTGAGCACCTTAATCAGGACCAGCGCCAGGGCTTGATGTATGGACAGCATCAGAGCCTAAGTAAGGTACAGCAACAGGGCCTAAGTGAGGCCTATCTTTAGGGCCTGAGTAAGGGACAGTATCAGGGCATGACTTAGGAGCAGCATAAAGGCCTCTGTAGGATCAGCATTAGGGTCTTCGTTAAAGCTATTATCAGGGCCTCCGTTAGGGATAGCCTCAAGGCCTCACTTAGGGACAGCGTCAGGGCTTACTTTGGGAAAGTTTCAGGACCTTGGTAAGACATGGGTCAGGCTATTAGCTCAGGATAATATCAGGTGTTCAGATATTGACGGCAGCAGGGCCTTAGTTAGAGGCAGTGTCAGGGCCTAAGTTAGGACTAGCATCAGAGCCTTTGTTAGGTACAGTGTCAGTGACTGAGTTAGGTGTAGTGTCAGAGCCTTAGTTAGGGACAGTGTCAGGGCCTGCATTAGGACGAGCCTCCAGGCCTCAGTTAGGGACAGGTTCACGGCCTCGGACCTAAATTCAGGGCCTCATTTAGGGACAGAATCAGGGATTTAGCTAGCATAAGGGAATCTACAGCTGAAAGCAACCTGAACACCACCTCAAGCAGATGCAGAAGTGAACCATGCACGCTCCTATGAAGGAATATTCCACAGCAGTTGAGTACATGTTGTTTAAAGTTAGTAACACTATAAAAATTATGTTTGGAAGAAAACTATATTCAGAAGATGAAAGAATCTCGTTCTAAAGAATCTCTTTAGCTAATCTCGACATTAGCTAAAGAGAAGGTTAGGTTAAGGTCTAGGGAGAGTGTCAGGAAATGACCTAGGGATAGTGTCAAGACCTTAGTTACTTAGCACATCAGGGCCTAATTTAGGAGCAGTGAGTGTCAGGGCTTCGGGTAGGAACAGCGTCAGAGCCTGACTTAGGGAGTGGGACAGGGCCTGAGTGAGGCCTAGCGTCAGGGCCTTAGCTAGAGACAGTGTCAAGGCATGACTTAGGAGCAGCCTAAGAGCCATGGTAGGATCAGCCTCAGGGGCTATGTTAAAGATATTATCAGGGCCTCCGTTAGGGACAGCCTCAAGGCCTCACTTCGAGACAGCATCAGGGCTTCCTTAGGGACAGTTTCAGGACCTTGGTAAGAGATGGGTCAAGAAATTAGCTCAGGATAGTGTCAGGACTTTAGCTATTGACGGCAGCAGGGCCTTAGTTAGGGACAGTGTCAGGCCCTGAATTAGGACGAACATCGAGGCCTTAGGTACAGACAGGGTCACAGCCTCGAGAGTAATTTTAGGCCCTTAGTTAAGGACAGCAGCAGGGCTGTAGTTAGCATAAGAGGCACGACACTTCCTAGGGACAGGCTCAGGTTATGGTCTAGGGAGAGTGTCAGGAAAGGACCTAAGCATAGTGTCAAAACCTTAGTTACTGAGAGTATCAGATCCTTATTTAGAACCAGTGTCAGGGCTTCAGGTAGGGACAGCATCAGAGCCTGACTTAGGCAGAGCGACAGGGCCTGAGTGAGGCCTAGCGTCAGGCCCTTAGCTGAGGACACTGTCAGGGCCTGACTTAGGAACAGAATCAGCGCCTCTGTTGGATCAGCCTTAGCGTCTTTGTTAGAGATATGATCAGGGCCTGACTTAGTCACAGCTTCAAGGCCTCAGTTAGGGAAAGCTTCAGGGCCTGAGTTAGGGACAGCCTCAGTTCTTAACATAGGGACAGCGACAGGGCTTTCTTAGGGACAGTGTCAGGACCTTGGTTAGAAATATGTCAGGATATTAACTCAGGCTAGTGTCCCGTTTTTAGTTATTGCTGACAGCAGGGCCTATATTAGGGGCAAATTCTGAGCCTTACTTCGAGACAGTGTCAGGGCCTGAGTTAGGACTAGCATCAGAGCCCTTGTAAAGTACAGTGTCAGGGACTGAGTTAGGTGCAGTGTCAGGGCTTTAGTTAGGGACAGTATCAGCGCCTCAGTTAGGATGAGCCTCCAACCTCAGTTAGGGACAGCTTGACGGCCTCGGGACTAATTTCAGGCTCTTAGTTCGAGACAGCATCAGGGATTTAGTTAGCATAAGAGGCTCGACAATAGCTAAAGACAAGTTTAGGTTAAGATCTAGGGATAGTGTCAGGAAATGACCTAGGGATAGTGGCAAGACCATAGCTAATTAGAGCATCAGTGCCTAATTTAGGCCCAGTGTCAGGGCTTCAGGTAGGGACAGAGTCTTAGCCTGACTTAGGGAGAGCGACAGGGCCTGAGTGATGCCTAGAGTCAGGGCCTTAGCTACGGACAGCGTCAGGGCATGACATAGGATCAACATAAGGGTCTCTGTAAGATCAGCATTAGAGTTTCGTTCAAGACATTATCAGGACCTCTGTGAGGGACAGCCTCAGGGCCTCACTTAGGGACAGTGTCAGGGCTAACTTTGGGAGAGTTTCAGGACCTTGGTAAGACATGGGTCAGGGTATTAGCTCAGGATAATGTCAGGACTTTAGATATTGATGGTAGCAGCGCCTACGTTAGGGAAAGTTTCAAGGCGTTAGTTAGGAGTAGCGGGCCTCTGATAGGTCCAGTGTCAGATCCTCAGTTAGCAATAGTGTTAGGGCCTTAGTTAGGGACAGTGTCAGGGCCGGATGTAGGGCGAGCATCTAGGCCTTCGTTCGGGACAGGTTCATGGTCTTGGGACTAAATTCCGTGCCTGAGGTAGGCACAGCCTAAGGGCTTCAGTTAGCATAAGAGGCAGGACATTAGCTAGTGACCGTGTCAGTTTAACATCTAGGGAAAGTGTCAGGAAATGACCTAAGGATAGTGTGAAGACCTTTGTTACGGAGACTCTCAGGGCCTTATTCAGAACCAGTGTTAGGGGTTCAGGTAGGGACAGCATCAGAGCCTGACTTAGGGAGAGCGATAGGGTCTGAGTGAGGCCTAGCATCAGACACTTAGTGGGGGACACTATCGGGGCATGACTTAGGAGCAGCATCAGGGCCTCTGTTGGATCAGCCTTAGGGTCTTAGTTAAAGTCATGATCAGGGTCTGAGTTAGTCACAGCATCAAGGCCTGAGTTAGTTAGGGAAAGCTTCAGGGCCTCACTTAGGGACAGCGTCCGGGCTTACTTTGGGACAGTTTCAGGACCTTGGTCAGACATGGGTCAGGTTATTAGCTCCGGATAATGTCAGGACTTTCGATGTTGATGGCAGCAGGCCTTGGTTAGAGACAGTGTCAGGCCCTGAGTTACGACTAGCATCAGAGCCTTTGTTAGATACAATGTACGGGACTGAATTAGGAGTAGAGTCAGGGCCTTAGTTAGTGACAGTGTCAGGGCCTGACTTAGGGAGAGCGACAGGGCCTGAGTGAGGCTTAGCATCAGGCCCTTAGCTGGGCACACTGTCAGGGCATGACTTTGGAGCAGCATCAGCGTCTTTGCTGGATCAGCATTAAGGTCTTCGTTAGGTACATGATCAGGGCCTGAATTAGTCACAGCTTCAAGGCTTCAGTTAAGGAAAGCTTCAGGGCCTGAGTTAGGGACAGCCTCAGGTCTTCACTTAGGGACAGCGTCAGGGCTTACTTTGGGACAGTTTCAGGACCTTGGAAAGACATAGGTCAGGATAGTAGCTCAGGATAATGGCAGGACTTTTGATAGTGATGGCAGCAGGGCCTTAGTTACAGACGGTTTCAGGGCCTGAGTTAGGCCGAGCATCAGAGACTTTGTTAGGTACAGTGGAAGGGACTGAGTTAGGAGTAGTGTCAGGGCCTTGCTTAGGGACAGTGTCAGGGTCTGATTTAGGTGTACTGTCTGAGACCTAGTTAGGGACAGTGCTAGGGCCTGAGTTAGGATTAGTGTCAAGGCCTTATTGAGGACCAATTTCAGGGCCTTAGTTTGGACTAGCATCAGAGCCATTGTTAGGAATCGTATGAGGGCCTGAGTTAGGCATACTATCAGGGCCTTAGTTAGGGAGAGTTTTAGGGCCTGAGTTACGATTAGTGTCAAGGCCTTATTTAGGACCAATTTTAGGGCTTTAGTTTGGACTAGCAACAAAGCCTTTGTTAGGTAGCATGTCGGGGCCTCAGTTAGGTGTAGTGTCAGGGCCATTGTTAGGGACAGTATCAGAGCCTGACTTAGGAGAAGTTCAGGGCCTTAGCCAGGGAAAGTGTCAGGGCCTTAGTTAGGGACATTATCAGGGCCTGAATTAGCAGTAGTGTCAAAAGTCCTTAGTGAGGAGAGTAAGGAGTAAGTCAGGACTCAGGCCCTGACACTGTTCTTAAATAAGGCCCTGACATTACCTGTAACACAGGTCCTGATCTGATTCCTATCATAGGCGCTGATGTTGGACTTAACTAAGGCCCTGACACTGGTCCTAACTAAAGCTGTGACACTACTCTTAACTCAGGCCCTGACACTGTCCCTAACAAAGCCTCTGACACTACTCCTAAATCAGGCACTGACACTGTCCCTAACTAAGGCCCTGACATACACCTAACTCAGGCCCTGACACTGTCTCTAACTAAGGCCCTGATACTACTCCAAACTCAGCACTGACACTGTCACTAACTAAGGCCCTGACACTATTCATAGCTCACGCCCTAACACAACTCCGAAATCATGCCCTGACAATGTCCCTAACTAAGGCCCTGACACTATTCCTAACTCAGGCGCTGACACAATACTTAAGGAAGGCCCTGACGTTACTCCTAACTCAGGCCCTGAAAAGGTCCCTAACTAAGGCCGACACAACTCCTAACTCAGGCACTAACACTGTCCCTAAATAAGGCCCTGAAACTATTCCTAACTGAGGCGCTGATACAATACCTAAAGAAGGCACTGATGCTACTCCTAACTAAGGCCCTGACACTACTCTTATCTCAAGCAATGACACTGTCCCTAACTTAGGCCCTGACTCTACTCCTGACTCAGGCACTGACACTGGCCCTAACTAAGGCCCTGACACTACTCCCAACTCAGGCACTGACACTGTCCCTAACTAAGGCCCTGACACGACTCCCATCTCAGCCACTGACACTGTCCCTAAGGCCCTGACACTACCTCCAACTCAGGCACTGACACTATCCCTAACTACAGCCCTGACACTTCTCCTAACTCAGGCACTTACTAATGTCCTGACACAACTCCCAACTCAGGCACTGACACTGTCCCTAAATAAGGCCCTGACACTACTCCCAAACTAGGCACTGACATTGTCCCTAACTAAGGCCCTGACATTACTCTCAACTCAGGCACTAACACTGTCCCTAACTAAGGACTTGACACTCCTCTTAACTCAGGCCCTGGCACAGTCCCTAACAAAGGCCTGCCACTTCCCCCAACTCTGGCACTGAGAGTGTCCCTAACTACGGCCATCACACTACTCCTAACTCAGGCACTGATGCTATCCCTAACTAAGGCTCTGACACTACTCCCAACACAGGCATTGACACTGTCCCTAACTAAGGCCCTCACACTACTACTTACTTAGGCACTGACACGCTACCTAACTAAGGCCCTGAGACTACTTCTACCTCAGACCCTGACACTGTCCCTAACCAAGGGCCTGATACTACTCCCAACACAGGCACTGACACTCTCCCTAACTAAGGCCTTGACACTACTTTTAACTCATGCCCTGAAGCTGTCCCAAAAGAGACCCTGAGACTATTCCCAACTCAGGCACTGACACTCTCCCTAACTAAGACCCTGACACTACTCCCATCTCAGCCACTGACACTGTCCCTAATGCCCTGACACTACTTCCAACTCAGGCACTGACACTGTCCCTAACTAGGCCCTGACACTACTCCCAACTCAGGCACTGACACTGTCACTAACTAAGGCCCTGACATAACTGCCAACTCCGGCACTGACACTTTCTCTAACTACGGCCCTGAAACTACTCACAACTCAGGCCCTGACACTGTTCCTAACTACCGGTCTCAGACTACTCCTAACTTAGGCCCTGACACTATTCCTAACACAGTCCCTGACACTGTCCCTAACTAAGGTCCTGAGACGATTCCTAACTCAGACCCTGACACTGTCCATAACTTAGGCCATGTCACTACTCCCAACTCAGGCACTGACGCTGTTCCTAACTAAGGGTCTGACACTACTCCAAACTGAGACACTGACACTCTTCCAAATTAAGGCCTTGACACTACTCGTAACTCAGGCCCTGACACTGTCCATAATAAAGACCCTGACAAAAATCCCAACTTAGGCACTGACAATGTCCGTAACTAAGGCCCTGACACTATTCCCATCTCAGCCACTGACACTGTCCCTAACTATGGCCCTGACACTACTCCCAATGCAAGCACTGGCGCTGTCCCTGACTAAGGCATTGGCACTACTCCCAACTCGCCCTGGCGCTGTCCCTAACTAAGGCTCTGACACTACTCCCAATTCAGGCAATGACAGTGTCCCTAACTGAGGCAATGATACTACTCCCAACTCAAGCACTAAGGCTCTGGATCATTGTGATGACCAGCGCCAAGGAGCATTGTGATGACAAGGGCGTGGAGCATTGTGATGACAGTGGTCATGGAACATTGTGACGATAAGGGCATCGAGCCGAGTTAGGGACAGTCTAGCGGCCTTGGGACTAAATTCAGTGCCTGAATTAGGCACAGCATAAGGTCTTTAGTTAGCATACGAGGTAGGACATTAGCTCGGGACAGGGTTAGGGTAAAGGCTTGGAATCGTGTCAGCAAATGACCTAAGGATAGTGTGAAGACCTTTGTTACTGAGACTCTCAGGGACTTCTTCAGAAGCAGTGTTAGGGCTTCAGGTAGGGACAGCATCAGGGCCTGACTTAGGGAGAGCGACAGGGCCTGAGTGAGGCCTAATGTCAGGCCCTTAGCTGGGGACACTGTCAGGGAATGACTTAGGAGCAGCATCAGTGCCTTTGTTGGATCAGCTTTAGGCTCTTAGGTAAAGACATGACCGGAGCCCTAGTTAGTCACAGCGTCAAGGCCTCAGTTAGGGAAAGCTTCAGGGTCTGAGTTACAGACAGCCTCAGGTCTTCACTTAAAGACAGCCACAGGGCTTTCTTAGGGACAGTGTCAGGACCTTGGTTAGAAATGAGTCAGGATATTAGCTCAGGAGAGTGTCAGGATTTTAGTTTTTGCTGGCAGCAGGGCCTCTATTAAGGACAGATTCCGGGCCTTTGTTAGATGCAGTGTCATGGCCTTAGTTAGGAGTAGTCAGGGCCTTAGTTAGGGAGAGCATGAGGGTTTCAGTTCGCATAAGATGCAGGAGATTATCTCGGGACAGAGTCAGGTTCCAGGCCAGAGATAGTGAAAGGAAATGACCAAGGGATAACGAGAAGACCTTAGTTATTGAGAGCATCAGGGCCTTAGTTAGCAGCAGCGTGAGCACCTTAATCAGGACCAGCGCCAGGGCTTGATGTATGGACAGCATCAGAGCCTAAGTAAGGTACAGCAACAGGGCCTAAGTGAGGCCTATCTTTAGGGCCTGAGTAAGGGACAGTATCAGGGCATGACTTAGGAGCAGCATAAAGGCCTCTGTAGGATCAGCATTAGGGTCTTCGTTAAAGCTATTATCAGGGCCTCCGTTAGGGATAGCCTCAAGGCCTCACTTAGGGACAGCGTCAGGGCTTACTTTGGGAAAGTTTCAGGACCTTGGTAAGACATGGGTCAGGCTATTAGCTCAGGATAATATCAGGTGTTCAGATATTGACGGCAGCAGGGCCTTAGTTAGAGGCAGTGTCAGGGCCTAAGTTAGGACTAGCATCAGAGCCTTTGTTAGGTACAGTGTCAGTGACTGAGTTAGGTGTAGTGTCAGAGCCTTAGTTAGGGACAGTGTCAGGGCCTGCATTAGGACGAGCCTCCAGGTCTCAGTTAGGGACAGGTTCACGGCCTCGGACCTAAATTCAGGGCCTCATTTAGGGACAGAATCAGGGATTTAGCTAGCATAAGGGAATCTACAGCTGAAAGCAACCTGAACACCACCTCAAGCAGATGCAGAAGTGAACCATGCACGCTCCTATGAAGGAATATTCCACAGCAGTTGAGTACATGTTGTTTAAAGTTAGTAACACTATAAAAATTATGTTTGGAAGAAAACTATATTCAGAAGATGAAAGAATCTCGTTCTAAAGAATCTCTTTAGCTAATCTCGACATTAGCTAAAGAGAAGGTTAGGTTAAGGTCTAGGGAGAGTGTCAGGAAATGACCTAGGGATAGTGTCAAGACCTTAGTTACTTAGCACATCAGGGCCTAATTTAGGAGCAGTGAGTGTCAGGGCTTCGGGTAGGAACAGCGTCAGAGCCTGACTTAGGGAGTGGGACAGGGCCTGAGTGAGGCCTAGCGTCAGGGCCTTAGCTAGAGACAGTGTCAAGGCATGACTTAGGAGCAGCCTAAGAGCCATGGTAGGATCAGCCTCAGGGGCTATGTTAAAGATATTATCAGGGCCTCTGTTAGGGACAGCCTCAAGGCCTCACTTCGAGACAGCATCAGGGCTTCCTTAGGGACAGTTTCAGGACCTTGGTAAGAGATGGGTCAAGAAATTAGCTCAGGATAGTGTCAGGACTTTAGCTATTGACGGCAGCAGGGCCTTAGTTAGGGACAGTGTCAGGCCCTGAATTAGGACGAACATCGAGGCCTTAGGTACGGACAGGGTCACAGCCTCGAGAGTAATTTTAGGCCCTTAGTTAAGGACAGCAGCAGGGCTGTAGTTAGCATAAGAGGCACGACACTTCCTAGGGACAGGCTCAGGTTATGGTCTAGGGAGAGTGTCAGGAAAGGACCTAAGCATAGTGTCAAAACCTTAGTTACTGAGAGTATCAGATCCTTATTTAGAACCAGTGTCAGGGCTTCAGGTAGGGACAGCATCAGAGCCTGACTTAGGCAGAGCGACAGGGCCTGAGTGAGGCCTAGCGTCAGGCCCTTAGCTGAGGACACTGTCAGGGCCTGACTTAGGAACAGAATCAGCGCCTCTGTTGGATCAGCCTTAGCGTCTTTGTTAGAGATATGATCAGGGCCTGACTTAGTCACAGCTTCAAGGCCTCAGTTAGGGAAAGCTTCAGGGCCTGAGTTAGGGACAGCCTCAGTTCTTAACATAGGGACAGCGACAGGGCTTTCTTAGGGACAGTGTCAGGACCTTGGTTAGAAATATGTCAGGATATTAACTCAGGCTAGTGTCCCGTTTTTAGTTATTGCTGACAGCAGGGCCTATATTAGGGGCAAATTCTGAGCCTTACTTCGAGACAGTGTCAGGGCCTGAGTTAGGACTAGCATCAGAGCCCTTGTAAAGTACAGTGTCAGGGACTGAGTTAGGTGCAGTGTCAGGGCTTTAGTTAGGGACAGTATCAGCGCCTCAGTTAGGATGAGCCTCCAACCTCAGTTAGGGACAGCTTGACGGCCTCGGGACTAATTTCAGGCTCTTAGTTCGAGACAGCATCAGGGATTTAGTTAGCATAAGAGGCTCGACAATAGCTAAAGACAAGTTTAGGTTAAGATCTAGGGATAGTGTCAGGAAATGACCTAGGGATAGTGGCAAGACCATAGCTAATTAGAGCATCAGTGCCTAATTTAGGCCCAGTGTCAGGGCTTCAGGTAGGGACAGAGTCTTAGCCTGACTTAGGGAGAGCGACAGGGCCTGAGTGATGCCTAGAGTCAGGGCCTTAGCTACGGACAGCGTCAGGGCATGACATAGGATCAACATAAGGGTCTCTGTAAGATCAGCATTAGAGTTTCGTTCAAGACATTATCAGGACCTCTGTGAGGGACAGCCTCAGGGCCTCACTTAGGGACAGTGTCAGGGCTAACTTTGGGAGAGTTTCAGGACCTTGGTAAGACATGGGTCAGGGTATTAGCTCAGGATAATGTCAGGACTTTAGATATTGATGGTAGCAGCGCCTACGTTAGGGAAAGTTTCAAGGCGTTAGTTAGGAGTAGCGGGCCTCTGATAGGTCCAGTGTCAGATCCTCAGTTAGCAATAGTGTTAGGGCCTTAGTTAGGGACAGTGTCAGGGCCGGATGTAGGGCGAGCATCTAGGCCTTCGTTCGGGACAGGTTCATGGTCTTGGGACTAAATTCCGTGCCTGAGGTAGGCACAGCCTAAGGGCTTCAGTTAGCATAAGAGGCAGGACATTAGCTAGTGACCGTGTCAGTTTAACATCTAGGGAAAGTGTCAGGAAATGACCTAAGGATAGTGTGAAGACCTTTGTTACGGAGACTCTCAGGGCCTTATTCAGAACCAGTGTTAGGGGTTCAGGTAGGGACAGCATCAGAGCCTGACTTAGGGAGAGCGATAGGGTCTGAGTGAGGCCTAGCATCAGACACTTAGTGGGGGACACTATCGGGGCATGACTTAGGAGCAGCATCAGGGCCTCTGTTGGATCAGCCTTAGGGTCTTAGTTAAAGTCATGATCAGGGTCTGAGTTAGTCACAGCATCAAGGCCTGAGTTAGTTAGGGAAAGCTTCAGGGCCTCACTTAGGGACAGCGTCCGGGCTTACTTTGGGACAGTTTCAGGACCTTGGTCAGACATGGGTCAGGTTATTAGCTCCGGATAATGTCAGGACTTTCGATGTTGATGGCAGCAGGCCTTGGTTAGAGACAGTGTCAGGCCCTGAGTTACGACTAGCATCAGAGCCTTTGTTAGATACAATGTACGGGACTGAATTAGGAGTAGAGTCAGGGCCTTAGTTAGTGACAGTGTCAGGGCCTGACTTAGGGAGAGCGACAGGGCCTGAGTGAGGCTTAGCATCAGGCCCTTAGCTGGGCACACTGTCAGGGCATGACTTTGGAGCAGCATCAGCGTCTTTGCTGGATCAGCATTAAGGTCTTCGTTAGGTACATGATCAGGGCCTGAATTAGTCACAGCTTCAAGGCTTCAGTTAAGGAAAGCTTCAGGGCCTGAGTTAGGGACAGCCTCAGGTCTTCACTTAGGGACAGCGTCAGGGCTTACTTTGGGACAGTTTCAGGACCTTGGAAAGACATAGGTCAGGATAGTAGCTCAGGATAATGGCAGGACTTTTGATAGTGATGGCAGCAGGGCCTTAGTTACAGACGGTTTCAGGGCCTGAGTTAGGCCGAGCATCAGAGACTTTGTTAGGTACAGTGGAAGGGACTGAGTTAGGAGTAGTGTCAGGGCCTTGCTTAGGGACAGTGTCAGGGTCTGATTTAGGTGTACTGTCTCAGACCTAGTTAGGGACAGTGCTAGGGCCTGAGTTAGGATTAGTGTCAAGGCCTTATTGAGGACCAATTTCAGGGCCTTAGTTTGGACTAGCATCAGAGCCATTGTTAGGAATCGTATGAGGGCCTGAGTTAGGCATACTATCAGGGCCTTAGTTAGGGAGAGTTTTAGGGCCTGAGTTACGATTAGTGTCAAGGCCTTATTTAGGACCAATTTTAGGGCTTTAGTTTGGACTAGCAACAAAGCCTTTGTTAGGTAGCATGTCGGGGCCTCAGTTAGGTGTAGTGTCAGGGCCATTGTTAGGGACAGTATCAGAGCCTGACTTAGGAGAAGTTCAGGGCCTTAGCCAGGGAAAGTGTCAGGGCCTTAGTTAGGGACATTATCAGGGCCTGAATTAGCAGTAGTGTCAAAAGTCCTTAGTGAGGAGAGTAAGGAGTAAGTCAGGACTCAGGCCCTGACACTGTTCTTAAATAAGGCCCTGACATTACCTGTAACACAGGTCCTGATCTGATTCCTATCATAGGCGCTGATGTTGGACTTAACTAAGGCCCTGACACTGGTCCTAACTAAAGCTGTGACACTACTCTTAACTCAGGCCCTGACACTGTCCCTAACAAAGCCTCTGACACTACTCCTAAATCAGGCACTGACACTGTCCCTAACTAAGGCCCTGACATACACCTAACTCAGGCCCTGACACTGTCTCTAACTAAGGCCCTGATACTACTCCAAACTCAGCACTGACACTGTCACTAACTAAGGCCCTGACACTATTCATAGCTCACGCCCTAACACAACTCCGAAATCATGCCCTGACAATGTCCCTAACTAAGGCCCTGACACTATTCCTAACTCAGGCGCTGACACAATACTTAAGGAAGGCCCTGACGTTACTCCTAACTCAGGCCCTGAAAAGGTCCCTAACTAAGGCCGACACAACTCCTAACTCAGGCACTAACACTGTCCCTAAATAAGGCCCTGAAACTATTCCTAACTGAGGCGCTGATACAATACCTAAAGAAGGCACTGATGCTACTCCTAACTAAGGCCCTGACACTACTCCTATCTCAAGCAATGACACTGTCCCTAACTTAGGCCCTGACTCTACTCCTGACTCAGGCACTGACACTGGCCCTAACTAAGGCCCTGACACTACTCCCAACTCAGGCACTGACACTGTCCCTAACTAAGGCCCTGACACGACTCCCATCTCAGCCACTGACACTGTCCCTAAGGCCCTGACACTACCTCCAACTCAGGCACTGACACTATCCCTAACTACAGCCCTGACACTTCTCCTAACTCAGGCACTTACTAATGTCCTGACACAACTCCCAACTCAGGCACTGACACTGTCCCTAAATAAGGCCCTGACACTACTCCCAAACTAGGCACTGACATTGTCCCTAACTAAGGCCCTGACATTACTCTCAACTCAGGCACTAACACTGTCCCTAACTAAGGACTTGACACTCCTCTTAACTCAGGCCCTGGCACAGTCCCTAACAAAGGCCTGCCACTTCCCCCAACTCTGGCACTGAGAGTGTCCCTAACTACGGCCATCACACTACTCCTAACTCAGGCACTGATGCTATCCCTAACTAAGGCTCTGACACTACTCCCAACACAGGCATTGACACTGTCCCTAACTAAGGCCCTCACACTACTACTTACTTAGGCACTGACACGCTACCTAACTAAGGCCCTGAGACTACTTCTACCTCAGACCCTGACACTGTCCCTAACCAAGGGCCTGATACTACTCCCAACACAGGCACTGACACTCTCCCTAACTAAGGCCTTGACACTACTTTTAACTCATGCCCTGAAGCTGTCCCAAAAGAGACCCTGAGACTATTCCCAACTCAGGCACTGACACTCTCCCTAACTAAGACCCTGACACTACTCCCATCTCAGCCACTGACACTGTCCCTAATGCCCTGACACTACTTCCAACTCAGGCACTGACACTGTCCCTAACTAGGCCCTGACACTACTCCCAACTCAGGCACTGACACTGTCACTAACTAAGGCCCTGACATAACTGCCAACTCCGGCACTGACACTTTCTCTAACTACGGCCCTGAAACTACTCACAACTCAGGCCCTGACACTGTTCCTAACTACCGGTCTCAGACTACTCCTAACTTAGGCCCTGACACTATTCCTAACACAGTCCCTGACACTGTCCCTAACTAAGGTCCTGAGACGATTCCTAACTCAGACCCTGACACTGTCCATAACTTAGGCCATGTCACTACTCCCAACTCAGGCACTGACGCTGTTCCTAACTAAGGGTCTGACACTACTCCAAACTGAGACACTGACACTCTTCCAAATTAAGGCCTTGACACTACTCGTAACTCAGGCCCTGACACTGTCCATAATAAAGACCCTGACAAAAATCCCAACTTAGGCACTGACAATGTCCGTAACTAAGGCCCTGACACTATTCCCATCTCAGCCACTGACACTGTCCCTAACTATGGCCCTGACACTACTCCCAATGCAAGCACTGGCGCTGTCCCTGACTAAGGCATTGGCACTACTCCCAACTCGCCCTGGCGCTGTCCCTAACTAAGGCTCTGACACTACTCCCAATTCAGGCAATGACAGTGTCCCTAACTGAGGCAATGATACTACTCCCAACTCAAGCACTAAGGCTCTGGATCATTGTGATGACCAGCGCCAAGGAGCATTGTGATGACAAGGGCGTGGAGCATTGTGATGACAGTGGTCATGGAACATTGTGACGATAAGGGCATCGAGCCGAGTTAGGGACAGTCTAGCGGCCTTGGGACTAAATTCAGTGCCTGAATTAGGCACAGCATAAGGTCTTTAGTTAGCATACGAGGTAGGACATTAGCTCGGGACAGGGTTAGGGTAAAGGCTTGGAATCGTGTCAGCAAATGACCTAAGGATAGTGTGAAGACCTTTGTTACTGAGACTCTCAGGGACTTCTTCAGAAGCAGTGTTAGGGCTTCAGGTAGGGACAGCATCAGGGCCTGACTTAGGGAGAGCGACAGGGCCTGAGTGAGGCCTAATGTCAGGCCCTTAGCTGGGGACACTGTCAGGGAATGACTTAGGAGCAGCATCAGTGCCTTTGTTGGATCAGCTTTAGGCTCTTAGGTAAAGACATGACCGGAGCCCTAGTTAGTCACAGCGTCAAGGCCTCAGTTAGGGAAAGCTTCAGGGTCTGAGTTACAGACAGCCTCAGGTCTTCACTTAAAGACAGCCACAGGGCTTTCTTAGGGACAGTGTCAGGACCTTGGTGAGAAATGAGTCAGGATATTAGCTCAGGAGAGTGTCAGGATTTTAGTTGTTGCTGGCAGCAGGGCCTCTATTAAGGACAGATTCCGGGCCTTTGTTAGATGCAGTGTCATGGCCTTAGTTAGGAGTAGTCAGGGCCTTAGTTAGGGAGAGCATGAGGGTTTCAGTTCGCATAAGATGCAGGAGATTATCTCGGGACAGAGTCAGGTTCCAGGCCAGAGATAGTGAAAGGAAATGACCAAGGGATAACGAGAAGACCTTAGTTATTGAGAGCATCAGGGCCTTAGTTAGCAGCAGCGTGAGCACCTTAATCAGGACCAGCGCCAGGGCTTGATGTATGGACAGCATCAGAGCCTAAGTAAGGTACAGCAACAGGGCCTAAGTGAGGCCTATCTTTAGGGCCTGAGTAAGGGACAGTATCAGGGCATGACTTAGGAGCAGCATAAAGGCCTCTGTAGGATCAGCATTAGGGTCTTCGTTAAAGCTATTATCAGGGCCTCCGTTAGGGATAGCCTCAAGGCCTCACTTAGGGACAGCGTCAGGGCTTACTTTGGGAAAGTTTCAGGACCTTGGTAAGACATGGGTCAGGCTATTAGCTCAGGATAATATCAGGTGTTCAGATATTGACGGCAGCAGGGCCTTAGTTAGAGGCAGTGTCAGGGCCTAAGTTAGGACTAGCATCAGAGCCTTTGTTAGGTACAGTGTCAGTGACTGAGTTAGGTGTAGTGTCAGAGCCTTAGTTAGGGACAGTGTCAGGGCCTGCATTAGGACGAGCCTCCAGGCCTCAGTTAGGGACAGGTTCACGGCCTCGGACCTAAATTCAGGGCCTCATTTAGGGACAGAATCAGGGATTTAGCTAGCATAAGGGAATCTACAGCTGAAAGCAACCTGAACACCACCTCAAGCAGATGCAGAAGTGAACCATGCACGCTCCTATGAAGGAAGATTCCACAGCAGTTGAGTACATGTTGTTTCAAGTTAGTAACACTATAAAAATTATGTTTGGAAGAAAACTATATTCAGAAGATGAAAGAATCTCGTTCTAAAGAATCTCTTTAGCTAATCTCGACATTAGCTAAAGAGAAGGTTAGGTTAAGGTCTAGGGAGAGTGTCAGGAAATGACCTAGGGATAGTGTCAAGACCTTAGTTACTTAGCACATCAGGGCCTAATTTAGGAGCAGTGAGTGTCAGGGCTTCGGGTAGGAACAGCGTCAGAGCCTGACTTAGGGAGTGGGACAGGGCCTGAGTGAGGCCTAGCGTCAGGGCCTTAGCTAGAGACAGTGTCAAGGCATGACTTAGGAGCAGCCTAAGAGCCATGGTAGGATCAGCCTCAGGGGCTATGTTAAAGATATTATCAGGGCCTCTGTTAGGGACAGCCTCAAGGCCTCACTTCGAGACAGCATCAGGGCTTCCTTAGGGACAGTTTCAGGACCTTGGTAAGAGATGGGTCAAGAAATTAGCTCAGGATAGTGTCAGGACTTTAGCTATTGACGGCAGCAGGGCCTTAGTTAGGGACAGTGTCAGGCCCTGAATTAGGACGAACATCGAGGCCTTAGGTACGGACAGGGTCACAGCCTCGAGAGTAATTTTAGGCCCTTAGTTAAGGACAGCAGCAGGGCTGTAGTTAGCATAAGAGGCACGACACTTCCTAGGGACAGGCTCAGGTTATGGTCTAGGGAGAGTGTCAGGAAAGGACCTAAGCATAGTGTCAAAACCTTAGTTACTGAGAGTATCAGATCCTTATTTAGAACCAGTGTCAGGGCTTCAGGTAGGGACAGCATCAGAGCCTGACTTAGGCAGAGCGACAGGGCCTGAGTGAGGCCTAGCGTCAGGCCCTTAGCTGAGGACACTGTCAGGGCCTGACTTAGGAACAGAATCAGCGCCTCTGTTGGATCAGCCTTAGCGTCTTTGTTAGAGATATGATCAGGGCCTGACTTAGTCACAGCTTCAAGGCCTCAGTTAGGGAAAGCTTCAGGGCCTGAGTTAGGGACAGCCTCAGTTCTTAACATAGGGACAGCGACAGGGCTTTCTTAGGGACAGTGTCAGGACCTTGGTTAGAAATATGTCAGGATATTAACTCAGGCTAGTGTCCCGTTTTTAGTTATTGCTGACAGCAGGGCCTATATTAGGGGCAAATTCTGAGCCTTACTTCGAGACAGTGTCAGGGCCTGAGTTAGGACTAGCATCAGAGCCCTTGTAAAGTACAGTGTCAGGGACTGAGTT
This sequence comes from Balaenoptera acutorostrata, assembly GCF_949987535.1. Classification (NCBI taxonomy): domain Eukaryota; kingdom Metazoa; phylum Chordata; class Mammalia; order Artiodactyla; family Balaenopteridae; genus Balaenoptera; species Balaenoptera acutorostrata. Next base: position 84,359 of record NW_026646259.1, on the reverse strand, counting down.
AGGTGCAGTGTCAGGGCTTTAGTTAGGGACAGTATCAGCGCCTCAGTTAGGATGAGCCTCCAACCTCAGTTAGGGACAGCTTGACGGCCTCGGGACTAATTTCAGGCTCTTAGTTCGAGACAGCATCAGGGATTTAGTTAGCATAAGAGGCTCGACAATAGCTAAAGACAAGTTTAGGTTAAGATCTAGGGATAGTGTCAGGAAATGACCTAGGGATAGTGGCAAGACCATAGCTAATTAGAGCATCAGTGCCTAATTTAGGCCCAGTGTCAGGGCTTCAGGTAGGGACAGAGTCTTAGCCTGACTTAGGGAGAGCGACAGGGCCTGAGTGATGCCTAGAGTCAGGGCCTTAGCTACGGACAGCGTCAGGGCATGACATAGGATCAACATAAGGGTCTCTGTAAGATCAGCATTAGAGTTTCGTTCAAGACATTATCAGGACCTCTGTGAGGGACAGCCTCAGGGCCTCACTTAGGGACAGTGTCAGGGCTAACTTTGGGAGAGTTTCAGGACCTTGGTAAGACATGGGTCAGGGTATTAGCTCAGGATAATGTCAGGACTTTAGATATTGATGGTAGCAGCGCCTACGTTAGGGAAAGTTTCAAGGCGTTAGTTAGGAGTAGCGGGCCTCTGATAGGTCCAGTGTCAGATCCTCAGTTAGCAATAGTGTTAGGGCCTTAGTTAGGGACAGTGTCAGGGCCGGATGTAGGGCGAGCATCTAGGCCTTCGTTCGGGACAGGTTCATGGTCTTGGGACTAAATTCCGTGCCTGAGGTAGGCACAGCCTAAGGGCTTCAGTTAGCATAAGAGGCAGGACATTAGCTAGTGACCGTGTCAGTTTAACATCTAGGGAAAGTGTCAGGAAATGACCTAAGGATAGTGTGAAGACCTTTGTTACGGAGACTCTCAGGGCCTTATTCAGAACCAGTGTTAGGGGTTCAGGTAGGGACAGCATCAGAGCCTGACTTAGGGAGAGCGATAGGGTCTGAGTGAGGCCTAGCATCAGACACTTAGTGGGGGACACTATCGGGGCATGACTTAGGAGCAGCATCAGGGCCTCTGTTGGATCAGCCTTAGGGTCTTAGTTAAAGTCATGATCAGGGTCTGAGTTAGTCACAGCATCAAGGCCTGAGTTAGTTAGGGAAAGCTTCAGGGCCTCACTTAGGGACAGCGTCCGGGCTTACTTTGGGACAGTTTCAGGACCTTGGTCAGACATGGGTCAGGTTATTAGCTCCGGATAATGTCAGGACTTTCGATGTTGATGGCAGCAGGCCTTGGTTAGAGACAGTGTCAGGCCCTGAGTTACGACTAGCATCAGAGCCTTTGTTAGATACAATGTACGGGACTGAATTAGGAGTAGAGTCAGGGCCTTAGTTAGTGACAGTGTCAGGGCCTGACTTAGGGAGAGCGACAGGGCCTGAGTGAGGCTTAGCATCAGGCCCTTAGCTGGGCACACTGTCAGGGCATGACTTTGGAGCAGCATCAGCGTCTTTGCTGGATCAGCATTAAGGTCTTCGTTAGGTACATGATCAGGGCCTGAATTAGTCACAGCTTCAAGGCTTCAGTTAAGGAAAGCTTCAGGGCCTGAGTTAGGGACAGCCTCAGGTCTTCACTTAGGGACAGCGTCAGGGCTTACTTTGGGACAGTTTCAGGACCTTGGAAAGACATAGGTCAGGATAGTAGCTCAGGATAATGGCAGGACTTTTGATAGTGATGGCAGCAGGGCCTTAGTTACAGACGGTTTCAGGGCCTGAGTTAGGCCTCGCATCAGAGACTTTGTTAGGTACAGTGGAAGGGACTGAGTTAGGAGTAGTGTCAGGGCCTTGCTTAGGGACAGTGTCAGGGTCTGATTTAGGTGTACTGTCTCAGACCTAGTTAGGGACAGTGCTAGGGCCTGAGTTAGGATTAGTGTCAAGGCCTTATTGAGGACCAATTTCAGGGCCTTAGTTTGGACTAGCATCAGAGCCATTGTTAGGAATCGTATGAGGGCCTGAGTTAGGCATACTATCAGGGCCTTAGTTAGGGAGAGTTTTAGGGCCTGAGTTACGATTAGTGTCAAGGCCTTATTTAGGACCAATTTTAGGGCTTTAGTTTGGACTAGCAACAAAGCCTTTGTTAGGTAGCATGTCGGGGCCTCAGTTAGGTGTAGTGTCAGGGCCATTGTTAGGGACAGTATCAGAGCCTGACTTAGGAGAAGTTCAGGGCCTTAGCCAGGGAAAGTGTCAGGGCCTTAGTTAGGGACATTATCAGGGCCTGAATTAGCAGTAGTGTCAAAAGTCCTTAGTGAGGAGAGTAAGGAGTAAGTCAGGACTCAGGCCCTGACACTGTTCTTAAATAAGGCCCTGACATTACCTGTAACACAGGTCCTGATCTGATTCCTATCATAGGCGCTGATGTTGGACTTAACTAAGGCCCTGACACTGGTCCTAACTAAAGCTGTGACACTACTCTTAACTCAGGCCCTGACACTGTCCCTAACAAAGCCTCTGACACTACTCCTAAATCAGGCACTGACACTGTCCCTAACTAAGGCCCTGACATACACCTAACTCAGGCCCTGACACTGTCTCTAACTAAGGCCCTGATACTACTCCAAACTCAGCACTGACACTGTCACTAACTAAGGCCCTGACACTATTCATAGCTCACGCCCTAACACAACTCCGAAATCATGCCCTGACAATGTCCCTAACTAAGGCCCTGACACTATTCCTAACTCAGGCGCTGACACAATACTTAAGGAAGGCCCTGACGTTACTCCTAACTCAGGCCCTGAAAAGGTCCCTAACTAAGGCCGACACAACTCCTAACTCAGGCACTAACACTGTCCCTAAATAAGGCCCTGAAACTATTCCTAACTGAGGCGCTGATACAATACCTAAAGAAGGCACTGATGCTACTCCTAACTAAGGCCCTGACACTACTCCTATCTCAAGCAATGACACTGTCCCTAACTTAGGCCCTGACTCTACTCCTGACTCAGGCACTGACACTGGCCCTAACTAAGGCCCTGACACTACTCCCAACTCAGGCACTGACACTGTCCCTAACTAAGGCCCTGACACGACTCCCATCTCAGCCACTGACACTGTCCCTAAGGCCCTGACACTACCTCCAACTCAGGCACTGACACTATCCCTAACTACAGCCCTGACACTTCTCCTAACTCAGGCACTTACTAATGTCCTGACACAACTCCCAACTCAGGCACTGACACTGTCCCTAAATAAGGCCCTGACACTACTCCCAAACTAGGCACTGACATTGTCCCTAACTAAGGCCCTGACATTACTCTCAACTCAGGCACTAACACTGTCCCTAACTAAGGACTTGACACTCCTCTTAACTCAGGCCCTGGCACAGTCCCTAACAAAGGCCTGCCACTTCCCCCAACTCTGGCACTGAGAGTGTCCCTAACTACGGCCATCACACTACTCCTAACTCAGGCACTGATGCTATCCCTAACTAAGGCTCTGACACTACTCCCAACACAGGCATTGACACTGTCCCTAACTAAGGCCCTCACACTACTACTTACTTAGGCACTGACACGCTACCTAACTAAGGCCCTGAGACTACTTCTACCTCAGACCCTGACACTGTCCCTAACCAAGGGCCTGATACTACTCCCAACACAGGCACTGACACTCTCCCTAACTAAGGCCTTGACACTACTTTTAACTCATGCCCTGAAGCTGTCCCAAAAGAGACCCTGAGACTATTCCCAACTCAGGCACTGACACTCTCCCTAACTAAGACCCTGACACTACTCCCATCTCAGCCACTGACACTGTCCCTAATGCCCTGACACTACTTCCAACTCAGGCACTGACACTGTCCCTAACTAGGCCCTGACACTACTCCCAACTCAGGCACTGACACTGTCACTAACTAAGGCCCTGACATAACTGCCAACTCCGGCACTGACACTTTCTCTAACTACGGCCCTGAAACTACTCACAACTCAGGCCCTGACACTGTTCCTAACTACCGGTCTCAGACTACTCCTAACTTAGGCCCTGACACTATTCCTAACACAGTCCCTGACACTGTCCCTAACTAAGGTCCTGAGACGATTCCTAACTCAGACCCTGACACTGTCCATAACTTAGGCCATGTCACTACTCCCAACTCAGGCACTGACGCTGTTCCTAACTAAGGGTCTGACACTACTCCAAACTGAGACACTGACACTCTTCCAAATTAAGGCCTTGACACTACTCGTAACTCAGGCCCTGACACTGTCCATAATAAAGACCCTGACAAAAATCCCAACTTAGGCACTGACAATGTCCGTAACTAAGGCCCTGACACTATTCCCATCTCAGCCACTGACACTGTCCCTAACTATGGCCCTGACACTACTCCCAATGCAAGCACTGGCGCTGTCCCTGACTAAGGCATTGGCACTACTCCCAACTCGCCCTGGCGCTGTCCCTAACTAAGGCTCTGACACTACTCCCAATTCAGGCAATGACAGTGTCCCTAACTGAGGCAATGATACTACTCCCAACTCAAGCACTAAGGCTCTGGATCATTGTGATGACCAGCGCCAAGGAGCATTGTGATGACAAGGGCGTGGAGCATTGTGATGACAGTGGTCATGGAACATTGTGACGATAAGGGCATCGAGCCGAGTTAGGGACAGTCTAGCGGCCTTGGGACTAAATTCAGTGCCTGAATTAGGCACAGCATAAGGTCTTTAGTTAGCATACGAGGTAGGACATTAGCTCGGGACAGGGTTAGGGTAAAGGCTTGGAATCGTGTCAGCAAATGACCTAAGGATAGTGTGAAGACCTTTGTTACTGAGACTCTCAGGGACTTCTTCAGAAGCAGTGTTAGGGCTTCAGGTAGGGACAGCATCAGGGCCTGACTTAGGGAGAGCGACAGGGCCTGAGTGAGGCCTAATGTCAGGCCCTTAGCTGGGGACACTGTCAGGGAATGACTTAGGAGCAGCATCAGTGCCTTTGTTGGATCAGCTTTAGGCTCTTAGGTAAAGACATGACCGGAGCCCTAGTTAGTCACAGCGTCAAGGCCTCAGTTAGGGAAAGCTTCAGGGTCTGAGTTACAGACAGCCTCAGGTCTTCACTTAAAGACAGCCACAGGGCTTTCTTAGGGACAGTGTCAGGACCTTGGTGAGAAATGAGTCAGGATATTAGCTCAGGAGAGTGTCAGGATTTTAGTTTTTGCTGGCAGCAGGGCCTCTATTAAGGACAGATTCCGGGCCTTTGTTAGATGCAGTGTCATGGCCTTAGTTAGGAGTAGTCAGGGCCTTAGTTAGGGAGAGCATGAGGGTTTCAGTTCGCATAAGATGCAGGAGATTATCTCGGGACAGAGTCAGGTTCCAGGCCAGAGATAGTGAAAGGAAATGACCAAGGGATAACGAGAAGACCTTAGTTATTGAGAGCATCAGGGCCTTAGTTAGCAGCAGCGTGAGCACCTTAATCAGGACCAGCGCCAGGGCTTGATGTATGGACAGCATCAGAGCCTAAGTAAGGTACAGCAACAGGGCCTAAGTGAGGCCTATCTTTAGGGCCTGAGTAAGGGACAGTATCAGGGCATGACTTAGGAGCAGCATAAAGGCCTCTGTAGGATCAGCATTAGGGTCTTCGTTAAAGCTATTATCAGGGCCTCCGTTAGGGATAGCCTCAAGGCCTCACTTAGGGACAGCGTCAGGGCTTACTTTGGGAAAGTTTCAGGACCTTGGTAAGACATGGGTCAGGCTATTAGCTCAGGATAATATCAGGTGTTCAGATATTGACGGCAGCAGGGCCTTAGTTAGAGGCAGTGTCAGGGCCTAAGTTAGGACTAGCATCAGAGCCTTTGTTAGGTACAGTGTCAGTGACTGAGTTAGGTGTAGTGTCAGAGCCTTAGTTAGGGACAGTGTCAGGGCCTGCATTAGGACGAGCCTCCAGGCCTCAGTTAGGGACAGGTTCACGGCCTCGGACCTAAATTCAGGGCCTCATTTAGGGACAGAATCAGGGATTTAGCTAGCATAAGGGAATCTACAGCTGAAAGCAACCTGAACACCACCTCAAGCAGATGCAGAAGTGAACCATGCACGCTCCTATGAAGGAATATTCCACAGCAGTTGAGTACATGTTGTTTAAAGTTAGTAACACTATAAAAATTATGTTTGGAAGAAAACTATATTCAGAAGATGAAAGAATCTCGTTCTAAAGAATCTCTTTAGCTAATCTCGACATTAGCTAAAGAGAAGGTTAGGTTAAGGTCTAGGGAGAGTGTCAGGAAATGACCTAGGGATAGTGTCAAGACCTTAGTTACTTAGCACATCAGGGCCTAATTTAGGAGCAGTGAGTGTCAGGGCTTCGGGTAGGAACAGCGTCAGAGCCTGACTTAGGGAGTGGGACAGGGCCTGAGTGAGGCCTAGCGTCAGGGCCTTAGCTAGAGACAGTGTCAAGGCATGACTTAGGAGCAGCCTAAGAGCCATGGTAGGATCAGCCTCAGGGGCTATGTTAAAGATATTATCAGGGCCTCTGTTAGGGACAGCCTCAAGGCCTCACTTCGAGACAGCATCAGGGCTTCCTTAGGGACAGTTTCAGGACCTTGGTAAGAGATGGGTCAAGAAATTAGCTCAGGATAGTGTCAGGACTTTAGCTATTGACGGCAGCAGGGCCTTAGTTAGGGACAGTGTCAGGCCCTGAATTAGGACGAACATCGAGGCCTTAGGTACGGACAGGGTCACAGCCTCGAGAGTAATTTTAGGCCCTTAGTTAAGGACAGCAGCAGGGCTGTAGTTAGCATAAGAGGCACGACACTTCCTAGGGACAGGCTCAGGTTATGGTCTAGGGAGAGTGTCAGGAAAGGACCTAAGCATAGTGTCAAAACCTTAGTTACTGAGAGTATCAGATCCTTATTTAGAACCAGTGTCAGGGCTTCAGGTAGGGACAGCATCAGAGCCTGACTTAGGCAGAGCGACAGGGCCTGAGTGAGGCCTAGCGTCAGGCCCTTAGCTGAGGACACTGTCAGGGCCTGACTTAGGAACAGAATCAGCGCCTCTGTTGGATCAGCCTTAGCGTCTTTGTTAGAGATATGATCAGGGCCTGACTTAGTCACAGCTTCAAGGCCTCAGTTAGGGAAAGCTTCAGGGCCTGAGTTAGGGACAGCCTCAGTTCTTAACATAGGGACAGCGACAGGGCTTTCTTAGGGACAGTGTCAGGACCTTGGTTAGAAATATGTCAGGATATTAACTCAGGCTAGTGTCCCGTTTTTAGTTATTGCTGACAGCAGGGCCTATATTAGGGGCAAATTCTGAGCCTTACTTCGAGACAGTGTCAGGGCCTGAGTTAGGACTAGCATCAGAGCCCTTGTAAAGTACAGTGTCAGGGACTGAGTTAGGTGCAGTGTCAGGGCTTTAGTTAGGGACAGTATCAGCGCCTCAGTTAGGATGAGCCTCCAACCTCAGTTAGGGACAGCTTGACGGCCTCGGGACTAATTTCAGGCTCTTAGTTCGAGACAGCATCAGGGATTTAGTTAGCATAAGAGGCTCGACAATAGCTAAAGACAAGTTTAGGTTAAGATCTAGGGATAGTGTCAGGAAATGACCTAGGGATAGTGGCAAGACCATAGCTAATTAGAGCATCAGTGCCTAATTTAGGCCCAGTGTCAGGGCTTCAGGTAGGGACAGAGTCTTAGCCTGACTTAGGGAGAGCGACAGGGCCTGAGTGATGCCTAGAGTCAGGGCCTTAGCTACGGACAGCGTCAGGGCATGACATAGGATCAACATAAGGGTCTCTGTAAGATCAGCATTAGAGTTTCGTTCAAGACATTATCAGGACCTCTGTGAGGGACAGCCTCAGGGCCTCACTTAGGGACAGTGTCAGGGCTAACTTTGGGAGAGTTTCAGGACCTTGGTAAGACATGGGTCAGGGTATTAGCTCAGGATAATGTCAGGACTTTAGATATTGATGGTAGCAGCGCCTACGTTAGGGAAAGTTTCAAGGCGTTAGTTAGGAGTAGCGGGCCTCTGATAGGTCCAGTGTCAGATCCTCAGTTAGCAATAGTGTTAGGGCCTTAGTTAGGGACAGTGTCAGGGCCGGATGTAGGGCGAGCATCTAGGCCTTCGTTCGGGACAGGTTCATGGTCTTGGGACTAAATTCCGTGCCTGAGGTAGGCACAGCCTAAGGGCTTCAGTTAGCATAAGAGGCAGGACATTAGCTAGTGACCGTGTCAGTTTAACATCTAGGGAAAGTGTCAGGAAATGACCTAAGGATAGTGTGAAGACCTTTGTTACGGAGACTCTCAGGGCCTTATTCAGAACCAGTGTTAGGGGTTCAGGTAGGGACAGCATCAGAGCCTGACTTAGGGAGAGCGATAGGGTCTGAGTGAGGCCTAGCATCAGACACTTAGTGGGGGACACTATCGGGGCATGACTTAGGAGCAGCATCAGGGCCTCTGTTGGATCAGCCTTAGGGTCTTAGTTAAAGTCATGATCAGGGTCTGAGTTAGTCACAGCATCAAGGCCTGAGTTAGTTAGGGAAAGCTTCAGGGCCTCACTTAGGGACAGCGTCCGGGCTTACTTTGGGACAGTTTCAGGACCTTGGTCAGACATGGGTCAGGTTATTAGCTCCGGATAATGTCAGGACTTTCGATGTTGATGGCAGCAGGCCTTGGTTAGAGACAGTGTCAGGCCCTGAGTTACGACTAGCATCAGAGCCTTTGTTAGATACAATGTACGGGACTGAATTAGGAGTAGAGTCAGGGCCTTAGTTAGTGACAGTGTCAGGGCCTGACTTAGGGAGAGCGACAGGGCCTGAGTGAGGCTTAGCATCAGGCCCTTAGCTGGGCACACTGTCAGGGCATGACTTTGGAGCAGCATCAGCGTCTTTGCTGGATCAGCATTAAGGTCTTCGTTAGGTACATGATCAGGGCCTGAATTAGTCACAGCTTCAAGGCTTCAGTTAAGGAAAGCTTCAGGGCCTGAGTTAGGGACAGCCTCAGGTCTTCACTTAGGGACAGCGTCAGGGCTTACTTTGGGACAGTTTCAGGACCTTGGAAAGACATAGGTCAGGATAGTAGCTCAGGATAATGGCAGGACTTTTGATAGTGATGGCAGCAGGGCCTTAGTTACAGACGGTTTCAGGGCCTGAGTTAGGCCTCGCATCAGAGACTTTGTTAGGTACAGTGGAAGGGACTGAGTTAGGAGTAGTGTCAGGGCCTTGCTTAGGGACAGTGTCAGGGTCTGATTTAGGTGTACTGTCTGAGACCTAGTTAGGGACAGTGCTAGGGCCTGAGTTAGGATTAGTGTCAAGGCCTTATTGAGGACCAATTTCAGGGCCTTAGTTTGGACTAGCATCAGAGCCATTGTTAGGAATCGTATGAGGGCCTGAGTTAGGCATACTATCAGGGCCTTAGTTAGGGAGAGTTTTAGGGCCTGAGTTACGATTAGTGTCAAGGCCTTATTTAGGACCAATTTTAGGGCTTTAGTTTGGACTAGCAACAAAGCCTTTGTTAGGTAGCATGTCGGGGCCTCAGTTAGGTGTAGTGTCAGGGCCATTGTTAGGGACAGTATCAGAGCCTGACTTAGGAGAAGTTCAGGGCCTTAGCCAGGGAAAGTGTCAGGGCCTTAGTTAGGGACATTATCAGGGCCTGAATTAGCAGTAGTGTCAAAAGTCCTTAGTGAGGAGAGTAAGGAGTAAGTCAGGACTCAGGCCCTGACACTGTTCTTAAATAAGGCCCTGACATTACCTGTAACACAGGTCCTGATCTGATTCCTATCATAGGCGCTGATGTTGGACTTAACTAAGGCCCTGACACTGGTCCTAACTAAAGCTGTGACACTACTCTTAACTCAGGCCCTGACACTGTCCCTAACAAAGCCTCTGACACTACTCCTAAATCAGGCACTGACACTGTCCCTAACTAAGGCCCTGACATACACCTAACTCAGGCCCTGACACTGTCTCTAACTAAGGCCCTGATACTACTCCAAACTCAGCACTGACACTGTCACTAACTAAGGCCCTGACACTATTCATAGCTCACGCCCTAACACAACTCCGAAATCATGCCCTGACAATGTCCCTAACTAAGGCCCTGACACTATTCCTAACTCAGGCGCTGACACAATACTTAAGGAAGGCCCTGACGTTACTCCTAACTCAGGCCCTGAAAAGGTCCCTAACTAAGGCCGACACAACTCCTAACTCAGGCACTAACACTGTCCCTAAATAAGGCCCTGAAACTATTCCTAACTGAGGCGCTGATACAATACCTAAAGAAGGCACTGATGCTACTCCTAACTAAGGCCCTGACACTACTCCTATCTCAAGCAATGACACTGTCCCTAACTTAGGCCCTGACTCTACTCCTGACTCAGGCACTGACACTGGCCCTAACTAAGGCCCTGACACTACTCCCAACTCAGGCACTGACACTGTCCCTAACTAAGGCCCTGACACGACTCCCATCTCAGCCACTGACACTGTCCCTAAGGCCCTGACACTACCTCCAACTCAGGCACTGACACTATCCCTAACTACAGCCCTGACACTTCTCCTAACTCAGGCACTTACTAATGTCCTGACACAACTCCCAACTCAGGCACTGACACTGTCCCTAAATAAGGCCCTGACACTACTCCCAAACTAGGCACTGACATTGTCCCTAACTAAGGCCCTGACATTACTCTCAACTCAGGCACTAACACTGTCCCTAACTAAGGACTTGACACTCCTCTTAACTCAGGCCCTGGCACAGTCCCTAACAAAGGCCTGCCACTTCCCCCAACTCTGGCACTGAGAGTGTCCCTAACTACGGCCATCACACTACTCCTAACTCAGGCACTGATGCTATCCCTAACTAAGGCTCTGACACTACTCCCAACACAGGCATTGACACTGTCCCTAACTAAGGCCCTCACACTACTACTTACTTAGGCACTGACACGCTACCTAACTAAGGCCCTGAGACTACTTCTACCTCAGACCCTGACACTGTCCCTAACCAAGGGCCTGATACTACTCCCAACACAGGCACTGACACTCTCCCTAACTAAGGCCTTGACACTACTTTTAACTCATGCCCTGAAGCTGTCCCAAAAGAGACCCTGAGACTATTCCCAACTCAGGCACTGACACTCTCCCTAACTAAGACCCTGACACTACTCCCATCTCAGCCACTGACACTGTCCCTAATGCCCTGACACTACTTCCAACTCAGGCACTGACACTGTCCCTAACTAGGCCCTGACACTACTCCCAACTCAGGCACTGACACTGTCACTAACTAAGGCCCTGACATAACTGCCAACTCCGGCACTGACACTTTCTCTAACTACGGCCCTGAAACTACTCACAACTCAGGCCCTGACACTGTTCCTAACTACCGGTCTCAGACTACTCCTAACTTAGGCCCTGACACTATTCCTAACACAGTCCCTGACACTGTCCCTAACTAAGGTCCTGAGACGATTCCTAACTCAGACCCTGACACTGTCCATAACTTAGGCCATGTCACTACTCCCAACTCAGGCACTGACGCTGTTCCTAACTAAGGGTCTGACACTACTCCAAACTGAGACACTGACACTCTTCCAAATTAAGGCCTTGACACTACTCGTAACTCAGGCCCTGACACTGTCCATAATAAAGACCCTGACAAAAATCCCAACTTAGGCACTGACAATGTCCGTAACTAAGGCCCTGACACTATTCCCATCTCAGCCACTGACACTGTCCCTAACTATGGCCCTGACACTACTCCCAATGCAAGCACTGGCGCTGTCCCTGACTAAGGCATTGGCACTACTCCCAACTCGCCCTGGCGCTGTCCCTAACTAAGGCTCTGACACTACTCCCAATTCAGGCAATGACAGTGTCCCTAACTGAGGCAATGATACTACTCCCAACTCAAGCACTAAGGCTCTGGATCATTGTGATGACCAGCGCCAAGGAGCATTGTGATGACAAGGGCGTGGAGCATTGTGATGACAGTGGTCATGGAACATTGTGACGATAAGGGCATCGAGCCGAGTTAGGGACAGTCTAGCGGCCTTGGGACTAAATTCAGTGCCTGAATTAGGCACAGCATAAGGTCTTTAGTTAGCATACGAGGTAGGACATTAGCTCGGGACAGGGTTAGGGTAAAGGCTTGGAATCGTGTCAGCAAATGACCTAAGGATAGTGTGAAGACCTTTGTTACTGAGACTCTCAGGGACTTCTTCAGAAGCAGTGTTAGGGCTTCAGGTAGGGACAGCATCAGGGCCTGACTTAGGGAGAGCGACAGGGCCTGAGTGAGGCCTAATGTCAGGCCCTTAGCTGGGGACACTGTCAGGGAATGACTTAGGAGCAGCATCAGTGCCTTTGTTGGATCAGCTTTAGGCTCTTAGGTAAAGACATGACCGGAGCCCTAGTTAGTCACAGCGTCAAGGCCTCAGTTAGGGAAAGCTTCAGGGTCTGAGTTACAGACAGCCTCAGGTCTTCACTTAAAGACAGCCACAGGGCTTTCTTAGGGACAGTGTCAGGACCTTGGTTAGAAATGAGTCAGGATATTAGCTCAGGAGAGTGTCAGGATTTTAGTTTTTGCTGGCAGCAGGGCCTCTATTAAGGACAGATTCCGGGCCTTTGTTAGATGCAGTGTCATGGCCTTAGTTAGGAGTAGTCAGGGCCTTAGTTAGGGAGAGCATGAGGGTTTCAGTTCGCATAAGATGCAGGAGATTATCTCGGGACAGAGTCAGGTTCCAGGCCAGAGATAGTGAAAGGAAATGACCAAGGGATAACGAGAAGACCTTAGTTATTGAGAGCATCAGGGCCTTAGTTAGCAGCAGCGTGAGCACCTTAATCAGGACCAGCGCCAGGGCTTGATGTATGGACAGCATCAGAGCCTAAGTAAGGTACAGCAACAGGGCCTAAGTGAGGCCTATCTTTAGGGCCTGAGTAAGGGACAGTATCAGGGCATGACTTAGGAGCAGCATAAAGGCCTCTGTAGGATCAGCATTAGGGTCTTCGTTAAAGCTATTATCAGGGCCTCCGTTAGGGATAGCCTCAAGGCCTCACTTAGGGACAGCGTCAGGGCTTACTTTGGGAAAGTTTCAGGACCTTGGTAAGACATGGGTCAGGCTATTAGCTCAGGATAATATCAGGTGTTCAGATATTGACGGCAGCAGGGCCTTAGTTAGAGGCAGTGTCAGGGCCTAAGTTAGGACTAGCATCAGAGCCTTTGTTAGGTACAGTGTCAGTGACTGAGTTAGGTGTAGTGTCAGAGCCTTAGTTAGGGACAGTGTCAGGGCCTGCATTAGGACGAGCCTCCAGGCCTCAGTTAGGGACAGGTTCACGGCCTCGGACCTAAATTCAGGGCCTCATTTAGGGACAGAATCAGGGATTTAGCTAGCATAAGGGAATCTACAGCTGAAAGCAACCTGAACACCACCTCAAGCAGATGCAGAAGTGAACCATGCACGCTCCTATGAAGGAATATTCCACAGCAGTTGAGTACATGTTGTTTAAAGTTAGTAACACTATAAAAATTATGTTTGGAAGAAAACTATATTCAGAAGATGAAAGAATCTCGTTCTAAAGAATCTCTTTAGCTAATCTCGACATTAGCTAAAGAGAAGGTTAGGTTAAGGTCTAGGGAGAGTGTCAGGAAATGACCTAGGGATAGTGTCAAGACCTTAGTTACTTAGCACATCAGGGCCTAATTTAGGAGCAGTGAGTGTCAGGGCTTCGGGTAGGAACAGCGTCAGAGCCTGACTTAGGGAGTGGGACAGGGCCTGAGTGAGGCCTAGCGTCAGGGCCTTAGCTAGAGACAGTGTCAAGGCATGACTTAGGAGCAGCCTAAGAGCCATGGTAGGATCAGCCTCAGGGGCTATGTTAAAGATATTATCAGGGCCTCTGTTAGGGACAGCCTCAAGGCCTCACTTCGAGACAGCATCAGGGCTTCCTTAGGGACAGTTTCAGGACCTTGGTAAGAGATGGGTCAAGAAATTAGCTCAGGATAGTGTCAGGACTTTAGCTATTGACGGCAGCAGGGCCTTAGTTAGGGACAGTGTCAGGCCCTGAATTAGGACGAACATCGAGGCCTTAGGTACGGACAGGGTCACAGCCTCGAGAGTAATTTTAGGCCCTTAGTTAAGGACAGCAGCAGGGCTGTAGTTAGCATAAGAGGCACGACACTTCCTAGGGACAGGCTCAGGTTATGGTCTAGGGAGAGTGTCAGGAAAGGACCTAAGCATAGTGTCAAAACCTTAGTTACTGAGAGTATCAGATCCTTATTTAGAACCAGTGTCAGGGCTTCAGGTAGGGACAGCATCAGAGCCTGACTTAGGCAGAGCGACAGGGCCTGAGTGAGGCCTAGCGTCAGGCCCTTAGCTGAGGACACTGTCAGGGCCTGACTTAGGAACAGAATCAGCGCCTCTGTTGGATCAGCCTTAGCGTCTTTGTTAGAGATATGATCAGGGCCTGACTTAGTCACAGCTTCAAGGCCTCAGTTAGGGAAAGCTTCAGGGCCTGAGTTAGGGACAGCCTCAGTTCTTAACATAGGGACAGCGACAGGGCTTTCTTAGGGACAGTGTCAGGACCTTGGTTAGAAATATGTCAGGATATTAACTCAGGCTAGTGTCCCGTTTTTAGTTATTGCTGACAGCAGGGCCTATATTAGGGGCAAATTCTGAGCCTTACTTCGAGACAGTGTCAGGGCCTGAGTTAGGACTAGCATCAGAGCCCTTGTAAAGTACAGTGTCAGGGACTGAGTTAGGTGCAGTGTCAGGGCTTTAGTTAGGGACAGTATCAGCGCCTCAGTTAGGATGAGCCTCCAACCTCAGTTAGGGACAGCTTGACGGCCTCGGGACTAATTTCAGGCTCTTAGTTCGAGACAGCATCAGGGATTTAGTTAGCATAAGAGGCTCGACAATAGCTAAAGACAAGTTTAGGTTAAGATCTAGGGAGAGTGTCAGGAAATGACCTAGGGATAGTGGCAAGACCATAGCTAATTAGAGCATCAGTGCCTAATTTAGGCCCAGTGTCAGGGCTTCAGGTAGGGACAGAGTCTTAGCCTGACTTAGGGAGAGCGACAGGGCCTGAGTGATGCCTAGAGTCAGGGCCTTAGCTACGGACAGCGTCAGGGCATGACATAGGATCAACATAAGGGTCTCTGTAAGATCAGCATTAGAGTTTCGTTCAAGACATTATCAGGACCTCTGTGAGGGACAGCCTCAGGGCCTCACTTAGGGACAGTGTCAGGGCTAACTTTGGGAGAGTTTCAGGACCTTGGTAAGACATGGGTCAGGGTATTAGCTCAGGATAATGTCAGGACTTTAGATATTGATGGTAGCAGCGCCTACGTTAGGGAAAGTTTCAAGGCGTTAGTTAGGAGTAGCGGGCCTCTGATAGGTCCAGTGTCAGATCCTCAGTTAGCAATAGTGTTAGGGCCTTAGTTAGGGACAGTGTCAGGGCCGGATGTAGGGCGAGCATCTAGGCCTTCGTTCGGGACAGGTTCATGGTCTTGGGACTAAATTCCGTGCCTGAGGTAGGCACAGCCTAAGGGCTTCAGTTAGCATAAGAGGCAGGACATTAGCTAGTGACCGTGTCAGTTTAACATCTAGGGAAAGTGTCAGGAAATGACCTAAGGATAGTGTGAAGACCTTTGTTACGGAGACTCTCAGGGCCTTATTCAGAACCAGTGTTAGGGGTTCAGGTAGGGACAGCATCAGAGCCTGACTTAGGGAGAGCGATAGGGTCTGAGTGAGGCCTAGCATCAGACACTTAGTGGGGGACACTATCGGGGCATGACTTAGGAGCAGCATCAGGGCCTCTGTTGGATCAGCCTTAGGGTCTTAGTTAAAGTCATGATCAGGGTCTGAGTTAGTCACAGCATCAAGGCCTGAGTTAGTTAGGGAAAGCTTCAGGGCCTCACTTAGGGACAGCGTCCGGGCTTACTTTGGGACAGTTTCAGGACCTTGGTCAGACATGGGTCAGGTTATTAGCTCCGGATAATGTCAGGACTTTCGATGTTGATGGCAGCAGGCCTTGGTTAGAGACAGTGTCAGGCCCTGAGTTACGACTAGCATCAGAGCCTTTGTTAGATACAATGTACGGGACTGAATTAGGAGTAGAGTCAGGGCCTTAGTTAGTGACAGTGTCAGGGCCTGACTTAGGGAGAGCGACAGGGCCTGAGTGAGGCTTAGCATCAGGCCCTTAGCTGGGCACACTGTCAGGGCATGACTTTGGAGCAGCATCAGCGTCTTTGCTGGATCAGCATTAAGGTCTTCGTTAGGTACATGATCAGGGCCTGAATTAGTCACAGCTTCAAGGCTTCAGTTAAGGAAAGCTTCAGGGCCTGAGTTAGGGACAGCCTCAGGTCTTCACTTAGGGACAGCGTCAGGGCTTACTTTGGGACAGTTTCAGGACCTTGGAAAGACATAGGTCAGGATAGTAGCTCAGGATAATGGCAGGACTTTTGATAGTGATGGCAGCAGGGCCTTAGTTACAGACGGTTTCAGGGCCTGAGTTAGGCCTCGCATCAGAGACTTTGTTAGGTACAGTGGAAGGGACTGAGTTAGGAGTAGTGTCAGGGCCTTGCTTAGGGACAGTGTCAGGGTCTGATTTAGGTGTACTGTCTGAGACCTAGTTAGGGACAGTGCTAGGGCCTGAGTTAGGATTAGTGTCAAGGCCTTATTGAGGACCAATTTCAGGGCCTTAGTTTGGACTAGCATCAGAGCCATTGTTAGGAATCGTATTAGGGCCTGAGTTAGGCATACTATCAGGGCCTTAGTTAGGGAGAGTTTTAGGGCCTGAGTTACGATTAGTGTCAAGGCCTTATTTAGGACCAATTTTAGGGCTTTAGTTTGGACTAGCAACAAAGCCTTTGTTAGGTAGCATGTCGGGGCCTCAGTTAGGTGTAGTGTCAGGGCCATTGTTAGGGACAGTATCAGAGCCTGACTTAGGAGAAGTTCAGGGCCTTAGCCAGGGAAAGTGTCAGGGCCTTAGTTAGGGACATTATCAGGGCCTGAATTAGCAGTAGTGTCAAAAGTCCTTAGTGAGGAGAGTAAGGAGTAAGTCAGGACTCAGGCCCTGACACTGTTCTTAAATAAGGCCCTGACATTACCTGTAACACAGGTCCTGATCTGATTCCTATCATAGGCGCTGATGTTGGACTTAACTAAGGCCCTGACACTGGTCCTAACTAAAGCTGTGACACTACTCTTAACTCAGGCCCTGACACTGTCCCTAACAAAGCCTCTGACACTACTCCTAAATCAGGCACTGACACTGTCCCTAACTAAGGCCCTGACATACACCTAACTCAGGCCCTGACACTGTCTCTAACTAAGGCCCTGATACTACTCCAAACTCAGCACTGACACTGTCACTAACTAAGGCCCTGACACTATTCATAGCTCACGCCCTAACACAACTCCGAAATCATGCCCTGACAATGTCCCTAACTAAGGCCCTGACACTATTCCTAACTCAGGCGCTGACACAATACTTAAGGAAGGCCCTGACGTTACTCCTAACTCAGGCCCTGAAAAGGTCCCTAACTAAGGCCGACACAACTCCTAACTCAGGCACTAACACTGTCCCTAAATAAGGCCCTGAAACTATTCCTAACTGAGGCGCTGATACAATACCTAAAGAAGGCACTGATGCTACTCCTAACTAAGGCCCTGACACTACTCCTATCTCAAGCAATGACACTGTCCCTAACTTAGGCCCTGACTCTACTCCTGACTCAGGCACTGACACTGGCCCTAACTAAGGCCCTGACACTACTCCCAACTCAGGCACTGACACTGTCCCTAACTAAGGCCCTGACACGACTCCCATCTCAGCCACTGACACTGTCCCTAAGGCCCTGACACTACCTCCAACTCAGGCACTGACACTATCCCTAACTACAGCCCTGACACTTCTCCTAACTCAGGCACTTACTAATGTCCTGACACAACTCCCAACTCAGGCACTGACACTGTCCCTAAATAAGGCCCTGACACTACTCCCAAACTAGGCACTGACATTGTCCCTAACTAAGGCCCTGACATTACTCTCAACTCAGGCACTAACACTGTCCCTAACTAAGGACTTGACACTCCTCTTAACTCAGGCCCTGGCACAGTCCCTAACAAAGGCCTGCCACTTCCCCCAACTCTGGCACTGAGAGTGTCCCTAACTACGGCCATCACACTACTCCTAACTCAGGCACTGATGCTATCCCTAACTAAGGCTCTGACACTACTCCCAACACAGGCATTGACACTGTCCCTAACTAAGGCCCTCACACTACTACTTACTTAGGCACTGACACGCTACCTAACTAAGGCCCTGAGACTACTTCTACCTCAGACCCTGACACTGTCCCTAACCAAGGGCCTGATACTACTCCCAACACAGGCACTGACACTCTCCCTAACTAAGGCCTTGACACTACTTTTAACTCATGCCCTGAAGCTGTCCCAAAAGAGACCCTGAGACTATTCCCAACTCAGGCACTGACACTCTCCCTAACTAAGACCCTGACACTACTCCCATCTCAGCCACTGACACTGTCCCTAATGCCCTGACACTACTTCCAACTCAGGCACTGACACTGTCCCTAACTAGGCCCTGACACTACTCCCAACTCAGGCACTGACACTGTCACTAACTAAGGCCCTGACATAACTGCCAACTCCGGCACTGACACTTTCTCTAACTACGGCCCTGAAACTACTCACAACTCAGGCCCTGACACTGTTCCTAACTACCGGTCTCAGACTACTCCTAACTTAGGCCCTGACACTATTCCTAACACAGTCCCTGACACTGTCCCTAACTAAGGTCCTGAGACGATTCCTAACTCAGACCCTGACACTGTCCATAACTTAGGCCATGTCACTACTCCCAACTCAGGCACTGACGCTGTTCCTAACTAAGGGTCTGACACTACTCCAAACTGAGACACTGACACTCTTCCAAATTAAGGCCTTGACACTACTCGTAACTCAGGCCCTGACACTGTCCATAATAAAGACCCTGACAAAAATCCCAACTTAGGCACTGACAATGTCCGTAACTAAGGCCCTGACACTATTCCCATCTCAGCCACTGACACTGTCCCTAACTATGGCCCTGACACTACTCCCAATGCAAGCACTGGCGCTGTCCCTGACTAAGGCATTGGCACTACTCCCAACTCGCCCTGGCGCTGTCCCTAACTAAGGCTCTGACACTACTCCCAATTCAGGCAATGACAGTGTCCCTAACTGAGGCAATGATACTACTCCCAACTCAAGCACTAAGGCTCTGGATCATTGTGATGACCAGCGCCAAGGAGCATTGTGATGACAAGGGCGTGGAGCATTGTGATGACAGTGGTCATGGAACATTGTGACGATAAGGGCATCGAGCCGAGTTAGGGACAGTCTAGCGGCCTTGGGACTAAATTCAGTGCCTGAATTAGGCACAGCATAAGGTCTTTAGTTAGCATACGAGGTAGGACATTAGCTCGGGACAGGGTTAGGGTAAAGGCTTGGAATCGTGTCAGCAAATGACCTAAGGATAGTGTGAAGACCTTTGTTACTGAGACTCTCAGGGACTTCTTCAGAAGCAGTGTTAGGGCTTCAGGTAGGGACAGCATCAGGGCCTGACTTAGGGAGAGCGACAGGGCCTGAGTGAGGCCTAATGTCAGGCCCTTAGCTGGGGACACTGTCAGGGAATGACTTAGGAGCAGCATCAGTGCCTTTGTTGGATCAGCTTTAGGCTCTTAGGTAAAGACATGACCGGAGCCCTAGTTAGTCACAGCGTCAAGGCCTCAGTTAGGGAAAGCTTCAGGGTCTGAGTTACAGACAGCCTCAGGTCTTCACTTAAAGACAGCCACAGGGCTTTCTTAGGGACAGTGTCAGGACCTTGGTTAGAAATGAGTCAGGATATTAGCTCAGGAGAGTGTCAGGATTTTAGTTTTTGCTGGCAGCAGGGCCTCTATTAAGGACAGATTCCGGGCCTTTGTTAGATGCAGTGTCATGGCCTTAGTTAGGAGTAGTCAGGGCCTTAGTTAGGGAGAGCATGAGGGTTTCAGTTCGCATAAGATGCAGGAGATTATCTCGGGACAGAGTCAGGTTCCAGGCCAGAGATAGTGAAAGGAAATGACCAAGGGATAACGAGAAGACCTTAGTTATTGAGAGCATCAGGGCCTTAGTTAGCAGCAGCGTGAGCACCTTAATCAGGACCAGCGCCAGGGCTTGAAGTATGGACAGCATCAGAGCCTAAGTAAGGTACAGCAACAGGGCCTAAGTGAGGCCTATCTTTAGGGCCTGAGTAAGGGACAGTATCAGGGCATGACTTAGGAGCAGCATAAAGGCCTCTGTAGGATCAGCATTAGGGTCTTCGTTAAAGCTATTATCAGGGCCTCCGTTAGGGATAGCCTCAAGGCCTCACTTAGGGACAGCGTCAGGGCTTACTTTGGGAAAGTTTCAGGACCTTGGTAAGACATGGGTCAGGCTATTAGCTCAGGATAATATCAGGTGTTCAGATATTGACGGCAGCAGGGCCTTAGTTAGAGGCAGTGTCAGGGCCTAAGTTAGGACTAGCATCAGAGCCTTTGTTAGGTACAGTGTCAGTGACGGAGTTAGGTGTAGTGTCAGAGCCTTAGTTAGGGACAGTGTCAGGGCCTGCATTAGGACGAGCCTCCAGGCCTCAGTTAGGGACAGGTTCACGGCCTCGGACCTAAATTCAGGGCCTCATTTAGGGACAGAATCAGGGATTTAGCTAGCATAAGGGAATCTACAGCTGAAAGCAACCTGAACACCACCTCAAGCAGATGCAGAAGTGAACCATGCACGCTCCTATGAAGGAATATTCCACAGCAGTTGAGTACATTTTGTTTAAAGTTAGTAACACTATAAAAATTATGTTTGGAAGAAAACTATATTCAGAAGATGAAAGAATCTCGTTCTAAAGAATCTCTTTAGCTAATCTCGACATTAGCTAAAGAGAAGGTTAGGTTAAGGTCTAGGGAGAGTGTCAGGAAATGACCTAGGGATAGTGTCAAGACCTTAGTTACTTAGCACATCAGGACCTAATTTAGCAGCAGTGAGTGTCAGGGCTTCGGGTAGGAACAGCGTCAGAGCCTGACTTAGGGAGTGGGACAGGGCCTGAGTGAGGCCTAGCGTCAGGGCCTTAGCTAGAGACAGTGTCAAGGCATGACTTAGGAGCAGCCTAAGAGCCATGGTAGGATCAGCCTCAGGGGCTATGTTAAAGATATTATCAGGGCCTCTGTTAGGGACAGCCTCAAGGCCTCACTTCGAGACAGCATCAGGGCTTCCTTAGGGACAGTTTCAGGACCTTGGTAAGAGATGGGTCAAGAAATTAGCTCAGGATAGTGTCAGGACTTTAGCTATTGACGGCAGCAGGGCCTTAGTTAGGGACAGTGTCAGGCCCTGAATTAGGACGAACATTGAGGCCTTAGGTACGGACAGGGTCACAGCCTCGAGAGTAATTTTAGGCCCTTAGTTAAGGACAGCAGCAGGGCTGTAGTTAGCATAAGAGGCACGACATTTGCTAGGGACAGGCTCAGGTTATGGTCTAGGGAGAGTGTCAGGAAAGGACCTAAGCATAGTGTCAAAACCTTAGTTCCTGAGAGTATCAGATCCTTATTTAGAACCAGTGTCAGGGCTTCAGGTAGGGACAGCATCAGAGCCTGACTTAGGCAGAGCGACAGGGCCTGAGTGAGGCCTAGCGTCAGGCCCTTAGCTGAGGACACTGTCAGGGCATGACTTAGGAACAGAATCAGCGCCTCTGTTGGATCAGCCTTAGCGTCTTTGTTACAGATATGATCAGGGCCTGACTTAGTCACAGCTTCAAGGCCTCACTTAGGGAAAGCTTCAGGGCCTGAGTTAGGGACAGCCTCAGTTCTTAACATAGGGACAGCGACAGGGCTTTCTTAGGGACAGTGTCAGGACCTTGGTTAGAAATATGTCAGGATATTAACTCAGGCTAGTGTCCAGTTTTTAGTTATTGCTGACAGCAGGGCCTATATTAGGGGCAAATTCTGAGCCTTACTTCGAGACAGTGTCAGGGCCTGAGTTAGGACTAGCATCAGAGCCCTTGTAAAGTACAGTGTCAGGGACTGAGTTAGGTGTAGTGTCAGGGCTTTAGTTAGGGACAGTGTCAGCACCTCAGTTAGGATGAGCCTCCAACCTCAGTTAGGGACAGCTTGACGGCCTCGGGACTAATTTCAGGCTCTTAGTTCGAGACAGCATCAGGGATTTAGTTAGCATAAGAGGCTCGACAATAGCTAAAGACAAGTTTAGGTTAAGATCTAGGTATAGTGTCAGGAAATGACCTAGGGAGAGTGGCAAGACCATAGCTAATTAGAGCATCAGTGCCTAATTTAGGCCCAGTGTCAGGGCTTCAGGTAGGGACAGAGTCTTAGCCTGACTTAGGGAGAGTGACAGGGCCTGAGTGATGCCTAGAGTCAGGGCCTTAGCTACGGACAGCGTCAGGGCATGACATAGGATCAACATAAGGGTCTCTGTAAGATCAGCATTAGAGTTTCGTTCAAGACATTATCAGGACCTCTGTGAGGGACAGCCTCAGGGCCTCACTTAGGGACAGTGTCAGGGCTAACTTTGGGAGAGTTTCAGGACCTTGGTAAGACATGGGTCAGGGTATTAGCTCAGGATAATGTCAGGACTTTAGATATTGATGGTAGCAGCGCCTACGTTAGGGAAAGTTTCAAGGCGTTAGTTAGGAGTAGCGGGCCTCTGATAGGTCCAGTGTCAGATCCTCAGTTAGCAATAGTGTTAGGGCCTTAGTTAGGGACAGTGTCAGGGCCGGATGTAGGGCGAGCATCTAGGCCTTCGTTCGGGACAGGTTCATGGTCTTGGGACTAAATTCCGTGCCTGAGGTAGGCACAGCCTAAGGGCTTCAGTTAGCATAAGAGGCAGGACATTAGCTAGTGACCGTGTCAGTTTAACATCTAGGGAAAGTGTCAGGAAATGACCTAAGGATAGTGTGAAGACCTTTGTTACGGAGACTCTCAGGGCCTTATTCAGAACCAGTGTTAGGGGTTCAGGTAGGGACAGCATCAGAGCCTGACTTAGGGAGAGCGATAGGGTCTGAGTGAGGCCTAGCATCAGACACTTAGTGGGGGACACTATCGGGGCATGACTTAGGAGCAGCATCAGGGCCTCTGTTGGATCAGCCTTAGGGTCTTAGTTAAAGTCATGATCAGGGTCTGAGTTAGTCACAGCATCAAGGCCTGAGTTAGTTAGGGAAAGCTTCAGGGCCTCACTTAGGGACAGCGTCCGGGCTTACTTTGGGACAGTTTCAGGACCTTGGTAAGACATGGGTCAGGTTATTAGCTCCGGATAATGTCAGGACTTTCGATGTTGATGGCAGCAGGCCTTGGTTAGAGACAGTGTCAGGCCCTGAGTTACGACTAGCGTCAGAGCCTTTGTTAGATACAATGTACGGGACTGAATTAGGAGTAGAGTCAGGGCCTTAGTTAGTGACAGTGTCAGGGCCTGACTTAGGGAGAGCGACAGGGCCTGAGTGAGGCTTAGCATCAGGCCCTTAGCTGGGCACACTGTCAGGGCATGACTTTGGAGCAGCATCAGCGTCTTTGCTGGATCAGCATTAAGGTCTTCGTTAGGTACATGATCAGGGCCTGAATTAGTCACAGCTTCAAGGCTTCAGTTAAGGAAAGCTTCAGGGCCTGAGTTAGGGACAGCCTCAGGTCTTCACTTAGGGACAGCGTCAGGGCTTACTTTGGGACAGTTTCAGGACCTTGGAAAGACATAGGTCAGGATAGTAGCTCAGGATAATGGCAGGACTTTTGATAGTGATGGCAGCAGGGCCTTAGTTACAGACGGTTTCAGGGCCTGAGTTAGGCCTCGCATCAGAGACTTTGTTAGGTACAGTGGAAGGGACTGAGTTAGGAGTAGTGTCAGGGCCTTGCTTAGGGACAGTGTCAGGGTCTGATTTAGGTGTACTGTCTGAGACCTAGTTAGGGACAGTGCTAGGGCCTGAGTTAGGATTAGTGTCAAGGCCTTATTGAGGACCAATTTCAGGGCCTTAGTTTGGACTAGCATCAGAGCCATTGTTAGGAATCGTATGAGGGCCTGAGTTAGGCATACTATCAGGGCCTTAGTTAGGGAGAGTTTTAGGGCCTGAGTTACGATTAGTGTCAAGGCCTTATTTAGGACCAATTTTAGGGCTTTAGTTTGGACTAGCAACAAAGCCTTTGTTAGGTAGCATGTCGGGGCCTCAGTTAGGTGTAGTGTCAGGGCCATTGTTAGGGACAGTATCAGAGCCTGACTTAGGAGAAGTTCAGGGCCTTAGCCAGGGAAAGTGTCAGGGCCTTAGTTAGGGACATTATCAGGGCCTGAATTAGCAGTAGTGTCAAAAGTCCTTAGTGAGGAGAGTAAGGAGTAAGTCAGGACTCAGGCCCTGACACTGTTCTTAAATAAGGCCCTGACATTACCTGTAACACAGGTCCTGATCTGATTCCTATCATAGGCGCTGATGTTGGACTTAACTAAGGCCCTGACACTGGTCCTAACTAAAGCTGTGACACTACTCTTAACTCAGGCCCTGACACTGTCCCTAACAAAGCCTCTGACACTACTCCTAAATCAGGCACTGACACTGTCCCTAACTAAGGCCCTGACATACACCTAACTCAGGCCCTGACACTGTCTCTAACTAAGGCCCTGATACTACTCCAAACTCAGCACTGACACTGTCACTAACTAAGGCCCTGACACTATTCATAGCTCACGCCCTAACACAACTCCGAAATCATGCCCTGACAATGTCCCTAACTAAGGCCCTGACACTATTCCTAACTCAGGCGCTGACACAATACTTAAGGAAGGCCCTGACGTTACTCCTAACTCAGGCCCTGAAAAGGTCCCTAACTAAGGCCGACACAACTCCTAACTCAGGCACTAACACTGTCCCTAAATAAGGCCCTGAAACTATTCCTAACTGAGGCGCTGATACAATACCTAAAGAAGGCACTGATGCTACTCCTAACTAAGGCCCTGACACTACTCCTATCTCAAGCAATGACACTGTCCCTAACTTAGGCCCTGACTCTACTCCTGACTCAGGCACTGACACTGGCCCTAACTAAGGCCCTGACACTACTCCCAACTCAGGCACTGACACTGTCCCTAACTAAGGCCCTGACACGACTCCCATCTCAGCCACTGACACTGTCCCTAAGGCCCTGACACTACCTCCAACTCAGGCACTGACACTATCCCTAACTACAGCCCTGACACTTCTCCTAACTCAGGCACTTACTAATGTCCTGACACAACTCCCAACTCAGGCACTGACACTGTCCCTAAATAAGGCCCTGACACTACTCCCAAACTAGGCACTGACATTGTCCCTAACTAAGGCCCTGACATTACTCTCAACTCAGGCACTAACACTGTCCCTAACTAAGGACTTGACACTCCTCTTAACTCAGGCCCTGGCACAGTCCCTAACAAAGGCCTGCCACTTCCCCCAACTCTGGCACTGAGAGTGTCCCTAACTACGGCCATCACACTAGTCCTAACTCAGGCACTGATGCTATCCCTAACTAAGGCTCTGACACTACTCCCAACACAGGCATTGACACTGTCCCTAACTAAGGCCCTCACACTACTACTTACTTAGGCACTGACACGCTACCTAACTAAGGCCCTGAGACTACTTCTACCTCAGACCCTGACACTGTCCCTAACCAAGGGCCTGATACTACTCCCAACACAGGCACTGACACTCTCCCTAACTAAGGCCTTGACACTACTTTTAACTCATGCCCTGAAGCTGTCCCAAAAGAGACCCTGAGACTATTCCCAACTCAGGCACTGACACTCTCCCTAACTAAGACCCTGACACTACTCCCATCTCAGCCACTGACACTGTCCCTAATGCCCTGACACTACTTCCAACTCAGGCACTGACACTGTCCCTAACTAGGCCCTGACACTACTCCCAACTCAGGCACTGACACTGTCACTAACTAAGGCCCTGACATAACTGCCAACTCCGGCACTGACACTTTCTCTAACTACGGCCCTGAAACTACTCACAACTCAGGCCCTGACACTGTTCCTAACTACCGGTCTCAGACTACTCCTAACTTAGGCCCTGACACTATTCCTAACACAGTCCCTGACACTGTCCCTAACTAAGGTCCTGAGACGATTCCTAACTCAGACCCTGACACTGTCCATAACTTAGGCCATGTCACTACTCCCAACTCAGGCACTGACGCTGTTCCTAACTAAGGGTCTGACACTACTCCAAACTGAGACACTGACACTCTTCCAAATTAAGGCCTTGACACTACTCTTAACTCAGGCCCTGACACTGTCCATAATAAAGACCCTGACAAAAATCCCAACTTAGGCACTGAAAATGTCCGTAACTAAGGCCCTGACACTATTCCCATCTCAGCCACTGACACTGTCCCTAACTATGGCCCTGACACTACTCCCAATGCAAGCACTGGCACTGTCCCTGACTAAGGCATTGGCACTACTCCCAACTCGCCCTGGCGCTGTCCCTAACTAAGGCTCTGACACTACTCCCAATTCAGGCAATGACAGTGTCCCTAACTGAGGCAATGATACTACTCCCAACTCAAGCACTAAGGCTCTGGATCATTGTGATGACCAGCGCCAAGGAGCATTGTGATGACAAGGGCGTGGAGCATTGTGATGACAGTGGTCATGGAACATTGTGACGATAAGGGCATCGAGCCGAGTTAGGGACAGTCTAGCGGCCTTGGGACTAAATTCAGTGCCTGAATTAGGCACAGCATAAGGTCTTTAGTTAGCATACGAGGTAGGACATTAGCTCGGGACAGGGTTAGGGTAAAGGCTTGGAATCGTGTCAGCAAATGACCTAAGGATAGTGTGAAGACCTTTGTTACTGAGACTCTCAGGGACTTCTTCAGAAGCAGTGTTAGGGCTTCAGGTAGGGACAGCATCAGGGCCTGACTTAGGGAGAGCGACAGGGCCTGAGTGAGGCCTAATGTCAGGCCCTTAGCTGGGGACACTGTCAGGGAATGACTTAGGAGCAGCATCAGTGCCTTTGTTGGATCAGCTTTAGGCTCTTAGGTAAAGACATGACCGGAGCCCTAGTTAGTCACAGCGTCAAGGCCTCAGTTAGGGAAAGCTTCAGGGTCTGAGTTACAGACAGCCTCAGGTCTTCACTTAAAGACAGCCACAGGGCTTTCTTAGGGACAGTGTCAGGACCTTGGTGAGAAATGAGTCAGGATATTAGCTCAGGAGAGTGTCAGGATTTTAGTTGTTGCTGTCAGCAGGGCCTCTATTAAGGACAGATTCCGGGCCTTTGTTAGATGCAGTGTCATGGCCTTAGTTAGTAGTAGTCAGGGCCTTAGTTAGGGAGAGCATGAGGGTTTCAGTTCGCATAAGATGCAGGAGATTATCTCGGGACAGAGTCAGGTTCCAGGCCAGAGATAGTGAAAGGAAATGACCAAGGGATAACGAGAAGACCTTAGTTATTGAGAGCATCAGGGCCTTAGTTAGCAGCAGCGTGAGCACCTTAATCAGGACCAGCGCCAGGGCTTGATGTATGGACAGCATCAGAGCCTAAGTAAGGTACAGCAACAGGGCCTAAGTGAGGCCTATCTTTAGGGCCTGAGTAAGGGACAGTATCAGGGCATGACTTAGGAGCAGCATAAAGGCCTCTGTAGGATCAGCATTAGGGTCTTCGTTAAAGCTATTATCAGGGCCTCCGTTAGGGATAGCCTCAAGGCCTCACTTAGGGACAGCGTCAGGGCTTACTTTGGGAAAGTTTCAGGACCTTGGTAAGACATGGGTCAGGCTAGTAGCTCAGGATAATATCAGGTGTTCAGATATTGACGGCAGCAGGGCCTTAGTTAGAGGCAGTGTCAGGGCCTAAGTTAGGACTAGCATCAGAGCCTTTGTTAGGTACAGTGTCAGTGACTGAGTTAGGTGTAGTGTCAGAGCCTTAGTTAGGGACAGTGTCAGGGCCTGCATTAGGACGAGCCTCCAGGCCTCAGTTAGGGACAGGTTCACGGCCTCGGACCTAAATTCAGGGCCTCATTTAGGGACAGAATCAGGGATTTAGCTAGCATAAGGGAATCTACAGCTGAAAGCAACCTGAACACCACCTCAAGCAGATGCAGAAGTGAACCATGCACGCTCCTATGAAGGAAGATTCCACAGCAGTTGAGTACATTTTGTTTAAAGTTAGTAACACTATAAAAATTATGTTTGGAAGAAAACTATATTCAGAAGATGAAAGAATCTCGTTCTAAAGAATCTCTTTAGCTAATCTCGACATTAGCTAAAGAGAAGGTTAGGTTAAGGTCTAGGGAGAGTGTCAGGAAATGACCTAGGGATAGTGTCAAGACCTTAGTTACTTAGCACATCAGGACCTAATTTAGGAGCAGTGAGTGTCAGGGCTTCGGGTAGGAACAGCGTCAGAGCCTGACTTAGGGAGTGGGACAGGGCCTGAGTGAGGCCTAGCGTCAGGGCCTTAGCTAGAGACAGTGTCAAGGCATGACTTAGGAGCAGCCTAAGAGCCATGGTAGGATCAGCCTCAGGGGCTATGTTAAAGATATTATCAGGGCCTCTGTTAGGGACAGCCTCAAGGCCTCACTTCGAGACAGCATCAGGGCTTCCTTAGGGACAGTTTCAGGACCTTGGTAAGAGATGGGTCAAGAAATTAGCTCAGGATAGTGTCAGGACTTTAGCTATTGACGGCAGCAGGGCCTTAGTTAGGGACAGTGTCAGGCCCTGAATTAGGACGAACATCGAGGCCTTAGGTACGGACAGGGTCACAGCCTCGAGAGTAATTTTAGGCCCTTAGTTAAGGACAGCAGCAGGGCTGTAGTTAGCATAAGAGGCACGACACTTCCTAGGGACAGGCTTAGGTTATGGTCTAGGGAGAGTGTCAGGAAAGGACCTAAGCATAGTGTCAAAACCTTAGTTACTGAGAGTATCAGATCCTTATTTAGAACCAGTGTCAGGGCTTCAGGTAGGGACAGCATCAGAGCCTGACTTAGGCAGAGCGACAGGGCCTGAGTGAGGCCTAGCGTCAGGCCCTTAGCTGAGGACACTGTCAGGGCATGACTTAGGAACAGAATCAGCGCCTCTGTTGGATCAGCCTTAGCGTCTTTGTTACAGATATGATCAGGGCCTGACTTAGTCACAGCTTCAAGGCCTCACTTAGGGAAAGCTTCAGGGCCTGAGTTAGGGACAGCCTCAGTTCTTAACATAGGGACAGCGACAGGGCTTTCTTAGGGACAGTGTCAGGACCTTGGTTAGAAATATGTCAGGATATTAACTCAGGCTAGTGTCCAGTTTTTAGTTATTGCTGACAGCAGGGCCTATATTAGGGGCAAATTCTGAGCCTTACTTCGAGACAGTGTCAGGGCCTGAGTTAGGACTAGCATCAGAGCCCTTGTAAAGTACAGTGTCAGGGACTGAGTTAGGTGTAGTGTCAGGGCTTTAGTTAGGGACAGTGTCAGCGCCTCAGTTAGGATGAGCCTCCAACCTCAGTTAGGGACAGCTTGACGGCCTCGGGACTAATTTCAGGCTCTTAGTTCGAGACAGCATCAGGGATTTAGTTAGCATAAGAGGCTCGACAATAGCTAAAGACAAGTTTAGGTTAAGATCTAGGGATAGTGTCAGGAAATGACCTAGGGAGAGTGGCAAGACCATAGCTAATTAGAGCATCAGTGCCTAATTTAGGCCCAGTGTCAGGGCTTCAGGTAGGGACAGAGTCTTAGCCTGACTTAGGGAGAGCGACAGGGCCTGAGTGATGCCTAGAGTCAGGGCCTTAGCTATGGTCAGCGTCAGGGCATGACATAGGATCAACATAAGGGTCTCTGTAAGATCAGCATTAGAGTTTCGTTCAACACATTATCAGGACCTCTGTGAGGGACAGCCTCAGGGCCTCACTTAGGGACAGTGTCAGGGCTAACTTTGGGAGAGTTTCAGGACCTTGGTAAGACATGGGTCAGGGTATTAGCTCAGGATAATGTCAGGACTTTAGATATTGATGGTAGCAGCGCCTACGTTAGGGAAAGTTCCAAGGCGTTAGTTAGGAGTAGCGGGCCTCTGATAGGTCCAGTGTCAGATCCTCAGTTAGCAATAGTGTTAGGGCCTTAGTTAGGGACAGTGTCAGGGCCGGATGTAGGGCGAGCATCTAGGCCTTCGTTCGGGACAGGTTCATGGTCTTGGGACTAAATTCCGTGCCTGAGGTAGGCACAGCCTAAGGGCTTCAGTTAGCATAAGAGGCAGGACATTAGCTAGTGACCGTGTCAGTTTAACATCTAGGGAAAGTGTCAGGAAATGACCTAAGGATAGTGTGAAGACCTTTGTTACGGAGACTCTCAGGGCCTTATTCAGAACCAGTGTTAGGGGTTCAGGTAGGGACAGCATCAGAGCCTGACTTAGGGAGAGCGATAGGGTCTGAGTGAGGCCTAGCATCAGACACTTAGTGGGGGACACTATCGGGGCATGACTTAGGAGCAGCATCAGGGCCTCTGTTGGATCAGCCTTAGGGTCTTAGTTAAAGTCATGATCAGGGTCTGAGTTAGTCACAGCATCAAGGCCTGAGTTAGTTAGGGAAAGCTTCAGGGCCTCACTTAGGGACAGCGTCCGGGCTTACTTTGGGACAGTTTCAGGACCTTGGTCAGACATGGGTCAGGTTATTAGCTCCGGATAATGTCAGGACTTTCGATGTTGATGGCAGCAGGCCTTGGTTAGAGACAGTGTCAGGCCCTGAGTTACGACTAGCATCAGAGCCTTTGTTAGATACAATGTACGGGACTGAATTAGGAGTAGAGTCAGGGCCTTAGTTAGTGACAGTGTCAGGGCCTGACTTAGGGAGAGCGACAGGGCCTGAGTGAGGCTTAGCATCAGGCCCTTAGCTGGGCACACTGTCAGGGCATGACTTTGGAGCAGCATCAGCGTCTTTGCTGGATCAGCATTAAGGTCTTCGTTAGGTACATGATCAGGGCCTGAATTAGTCACAGCTTCAAGGCTTCAGTTAAGGAAAGCTTCAGGGCCTGAGTTAGGGACAGCCTCAGGTCTTCACTTAGGGACAGCGTCAGGGCTTACTTTGGGACAGTTTCAGGACCTTGGAAAGACATAGGTCAGGATAGTAGCTCAGGATAATGGCAGGACTTTTGATAGTGATGGCAGCAGGGCCTTAGTTACAGACCGTTTCAGGGCCTGAGTTAGGCCGAGCATCAGAGACTTTGTTAGGTACAGTGGAAGGGACTGAGTTAGGAGTAGTGTCAGGGCCTTGCTTAGGGACAGTGTCAGGGTCTGATTTAGGTGTACTGTCTGAGACCTAGTTAGGGACAGTGCTAGGGCCTGAGTTAGGATTAGTGTCAAGGCCTTATTGAGGACCAATTTCAGGGCCTTAGTTTGGACTAGCATCAGAGCCATTGTTAGGAATCGTATGAGGGCCTGAGTTAGGCATACTATCAGGGCCTTAGTTAGGGAGAGTTTTAGGGCCTGAGTTACGATTAGTGTCAAGGCCTTATTTAGGACCAATTTTAGGGCTTTAGTTTGGACTAGCAAAAAAGCCTTTGTTAGGTAGCATGTCGGGGCCTCAGTTACGTGTAGTGTCAGGGCCATTGTTAGGGACAGTATCAGGGCCTGACTTAGGAGAAGTTCAGGGCCTTAGCCAGGGAAAGTGTCAGGGCCTTAGTTAGGGACATTCTCAGGGCCTGAATTAGCAGTAGTGTCAAAAGTCCTTAGTGAGGAGAGTAAGGAGTAAGTCAGGACTCAGGCCCTGACACTGTTCTTAAATAAGGCCCTGACATTACCTGTAACACAGGTCCTGATCTGATTCCTATCATAGGCGCTGATGTTGGACTTAGCTAATGCCCTGACACTGGTCCTAACTAAAGCTGTGACACTACTCTTAACTCAGGCCCTGACACTGTCCCTAACAAAGCCTCTGACACTACTCCTAAATCAGGCACTGACACTGTCCCTAACTAAGGCCCTGACATACACCTAACTCAGGCCCTGACACTGTCTCTAACTAAGGCCCTGATACTACTCCAAACTCAGCACTGACACTGTCACTAACTAAGGCCCTGACACTATTCATAGCTCACGCCCTAACACAACTCCGAAATCATGCCCTGACAATGTCCCTAACTAAGGCCCTGACACTATTCCTAACTCAGGCGCTGACACAATACTTAAGGAAGGCCCTGACATTACTCCTAACTCAGGTCCTGAAAAGGTCCCTAACTAAGGCCGACACAACTCCTAACTCAGGCACTAACACTGTCCCTAAATAAGGCCCTGAAACTATTCCTAACTGAGGCGCTGATACAATACCTAACGAAGGCACTGATGCTACTCCTAACTAAGGCCCTGATACTACTCCTATCTCAAGCAATGACACTGTCCCTAACTTAGGCCCTGACTCTACTCCTGACTCAGGCACTGACACTGGCCCTACCTTAGGCCCTGACACTACTCCTAACTAAGCAACTGACACTGTCCCTAACTAAGGCCCGGATACTACTCCTTACTCAGGCACTGACAATATCACTAACTAAGGCCGTGACACTACTCCCAAAATAGGCACTGAGACTGTCCCGAAATATGCCCTGACAGTACTCCGAACTCAGGCACTGACACTGTCCTTAACTAAGGCCCTGATACTACTTCCACCTCAGGCACTGACACTCTCCCTAAGTAAGCCCTGACATTACTCCCAATTCCGGCATTGACACTTTCGCTTACTAAGGCCCTGAAACTACTCACAACTCAGGCCCTTACACTGTTACTAACTACCGGTCTCAGACTACTCCTAACTCAGGCCCTGGCACTGTCCGTAACTTAGGCTCTGGCACTATTCCTAACTCAGACACTGACGCTGTCCCTTAACTAAGGGTCTGACACTCCTCCCAACTCAGACAGTGACACTCTATCAATTTAAGGCCTTGACACTACTCTTAACTCAGGCCCTGACACAGTCCATAATAAAGACCCTGAAACTAATCCCAACTCAGGCCCTGGCACTGTCCGTAACTAAGGGCCTGACACTACTTCCATCTCAGCAACTGACACCATCCCTAACTATGGCCCTGACACTATTCCCAACTCAGGCACTGACACTGTCACTAAATAAGGCCATTACACTTCTCTTAACTCAACAACTGGCACTCTCCGTAACTAAGGCTTTGACACAATACTTAACTCATGCCCTGACACTGTCCTTAACTAAGACCCTGAGAGTACTCCCAACTCAGTCACTGACACTGTTCCTAACTACGGCCCAGAGACTACGCCCAATTCAGGCCCTGACACTGTCCCTAACTAAGGCACTGATATTACTCCCAACTCAGGCACTGACACTGTCCCTAACTAAGGCCCTGACACTACTCCCAACTCAGGCACTGACACTGTCCCTAACTAAGGCCCTGACACGACTCCCATCTCAGCCACTGACACTGTCCCTAAGGCCCTGACACTACCTCCAACTCAGGCACTGACACTATCCCTAACTACAGCCCTGACACTTCTCCTAACTCAGGCACTTACTAATGTCCTGACACAACTCCCAACTCAGGCACTGACATTGCTCCTAACAAAGGCCCTGACACTAATCCCAACATAGGCACTGAGACTGTCCCGAAATACGCCCTGAGAGTACTCCCAACTCAGGCACTGACACTGTCCCTAACTAAGGCCCTGACATTACTCTCAACTCAGGCACTAACACTGTCCCTAACTAAGGACTTGACACTCCTCTTAACTCAGGCCCTGGCACAGTCCCTAACAAAGGCCTGCCACTTCCCCCAACTCTGGCACTGAGAGTGTCCCTAACTACGGCCATCACACTACTCCTAACTCAGGCACTGATGCTATCCCTAACTAAGGCTCTGACACTACTCCCAACACAGGCATTGACACTGTCCCTAACTAAGGCCCTCACACTACTACTTACTTAGGCACTGACACGCTACCTAACTAAGGCCCTGAGACTACTTCTACCTCAGACCCTGACACTGTCCCTAACCAAGGGCCTGATACTACTCCCAACACAGGCACTGACACTCTCCCTAACTAAGGCCTTGACACTACTTTTAACTCATGCCCTGATGCTGTCCCAAAAAAGACCCTGAGACTATTCCCAACTCAGGCACTGACACTCTCCCTAACTAAGACCCTGACACTACTCCCATCTCAGCCACTGACACTGTCCCTAATGCCCTGACACTACTTCCAACTCAGGCACTGACACTGTCCCTAACTAGGCCCTGACACTACTCCCAACTCAGGCACTGACACTGTCACTAACTAAGGCCCTGACATAACTGCCAACTCCGGCACTGACACTTTCTCTAACTACGGCCCTGAAACTACTCACAACTCAGGCCCTGACACTGTTCCTAACTACCGGTCTCAGACTACTCCTAACTTAGGCCCTGACACTATTCCTAACACAGTCCCTGACACTGTCCCTAACTAAGGTCCTGAGACGATTCCTAACTCAGACCCTGACACTGTCCATAACTTAGGCCATGTCACTACTCCCAACTCAGGCACTGACGCTGTTCCTAACTAAGGGTCTGACACTACTCCAAACTGAGACACTGACACTCTTCCAAATTAAGGCCTTGACACTACTCTTAACTCAGGCCCTGACACTGTCCATAATAAAGACCCTGACAAAAATCCCAACTTAGGCACTGACAATGTCCGTAACTAAGGCCCTGACACTATTCCCATCTCAGCTACTGACACTGTCCCTAACTATGGCCCTGACACTACTCCCAATGCAAGCACTGGTGCTGTCCCTAACTAAGGCACTGGCACTACTCCCAACTCGCCCTGGCGCTGTCCCTAACTAAGGCTCTGACACTACTCCCAATTCAGGCAATGACAGTGTCCCTAACTGAGGCAATGATACTACTCCCAACTCAAGCACTAAGGCTCTGGATCATTGTGATGACCAGCGCCATGGAGCATTGTGATGACAAGGGCGTGGAGCATTGTGATGACAGTGGTCATGGAACATTGTGACGATAAGGGCATCGAGCCGAGTTAGGGACAGTCTAGCGGCCTTGGGACTAAATTCAGTGCCTGAATTAGGCACAGCATAAGGTCTTTAGTTAGCATACGAGGTAGGACATTAGCTCGGGACAGGGTTAGGGTAAAGGCTTGGAATCGTGTCAGCAAATGACCTAAGGACAGTGTGAAGACCTTTGTTACTGAGACTCTCAGGGACTTCTTCAGAAGCAGTGTTAGGGCTTCAGGTAGGGACAGCATCAGGGCCTGACTTAGGGAGAGCGACAGGGCCTGAGTGAGGCCTAATGTCAGGCCCTTAGCTGGGGACACTGTCAGGGAATGACTTAGGAGCAGCATCAGTGCCTTTGTTGGATCAGCTTTAGGCTCTTAGGTAAAGACATGACCGGAGCCCTAGTTAGTCACAGCGTCAAGGCCTCAGTTAGGGAAAGCTTCAGGGTCTGAGTTACAGACAGCCTCAGGTCTTCACTTAAAGACAGCCACAGGGCTTTCTTAGGGACAGTGTCAGGACCTTGGTGAGAAATGAGTCAGGATATTAGCTCAGGAGAGTGTCAGGATTTTAGTTGTTGCTGGCAGCAGGGCCTCTATTAAGGACAGATTCCGGGCCTTTGTTAGATGCAGTGTCATGGCCTTAGTTAGGAGTAGTCAGGGCCTTAGTTAGGGAGAGCATGAGGGTTTCAGTTCGCATAAGATGCAGGAGATTATCTCGGGACAGAGTCAGGTTCCAGGCCAGAGATAGTGAAAGGAAATGACCAAGGGATAACGAGAAGACCTTAGTTATTGAGAGCATCAGGGCCTTAGTTAGCAGCAGCGTGAGCACCTTAATCAGGACCAGCGCCAGGGCTTGATGTATGGACAGCATCAGAGCCTAAGTAAGGTACAGCAACAGGGCCTAAGTGAGGCCTATCTTTAGGGCCTGAGTAAGGGACAGTATCAGGGCATGACTTAGGAGCAGCATAAAGGCCTCTGTAGGATCAGCATTAGGGTCTTCGTTAAAGCTATTATCAGGGCCTCCGTTAGGGATAGCCTCAAGGCCTCACTTAGGGACAGCGTCAGGGCTTACTTTGGGAAAGTTTCAGGACCTTGGTAAGACATGGGTCAGGCTAGTAGCTCAGGATAATATCAGGTGTTCAGATATTGACGGCAGCAGGGCCTTAGTTAGAGGCAGTGTCAGGGCCTAAGTTAGGACTAGCATCAGAGCCTTTGTTAGGTACAGTGTCAGTGACTGAGTTAGGTGTAGTGTCAGAGCCTTAGTTAGGGACAGTGTCAGGGCCTGCATTAGGACGAGCCTCCAGGCCTCAGTTAGGGACAGGTTCACGGCCTCGGACCTAAATTCAGGGCCTCATTTAGGGACAGAATCAGGGATTTAGCTAGCATAAGGGGATCTACAGCTGAAAGCAACCTGAACACCACCACAAGCAGATGCAGAAGTGAACCATGCACGCTCCTATGAAGGAAGATTCCACAGCAGTTGAGTACATTTTGTTTAAAGTTAGTAACA
This sequence comes from Balaenoptera acutorostrata, assembly GCF_949987535.1. Classification (NCBI taxonomy): domain Eukaryota; kingdom Metazoa; phylum Chordata; class Mammalia; order Artiodactyla; family Balaenopteridae; genus Balaenoptera; species Balaenoptera acutorostrata. The sequence goes on along the minus strand of NW_026646259.1, from coordinate 47,857 downwards.
CTATAAAAATTATGTTTGGAAGAAAACTATATTCAGAAGATGAAAGAATCTCGTTCTAAAGAATCTCTTTAGCTAATCTCGACATTAGCTAAAGAGCAGGTTAGGTTAAGGTATAGGGAGAGTGTCAGGAAATGACCTAGGGATAGTGTCAAGACCTTAGTTACTTAGCACATCAGGACCTAATTTAGGAGCAGTGAGTGTCAGGGCTTCGGGTAGGAACAGCGTCAGAGCCTGACTTAGGGAGTGGGACAGGGCCTGAGTGAGGCCTAGCGTCAGGGCCTTAGCTAGAGACAGTGTCAGGGCATGACTTAGGAGCAGCCTAAGAGCCATGGTAGGATCAGCCTCAGGGGCTATGTTAAAGATATTATCAGGGCCTCTGTTAGGGACAGCCTCAAGGCCTCACTTCGAGACAGCATCAGGGCTTCCTTAGGGACAGTTTCAGGACCTTGGTAAGAGATGGGTCAAGAAATTAGCTCAGGATAGTGTCAGGACTTTAGCTATTGACGGCAGCAGGGCCTTAGTTGGGGACAGTGTCAGGCCCTGAATTAGGACGAACATCGAGGCCTTAGGTACGGACAGGGTCACAGCCTCGAGAGTAATTTTAGGCCCTTAGTTAAGGACAGCAGCAGGGCTGTAGTTAGCATAAGAGGCACGACATTTGCTAGGGACAGGCTCAGGTTATGGTCTAGGGAGAGTGTCAGGAAAGGACCTAAACATAGTGTCAAAACCTTAGTTACTGAGAGTATCAGATCCTTATTTAGAACCAGTGTCAGGGCTTCAGGTAGGGACAGCATCAGAGCCTGACTTAGGCAGAGCGACAGGGCCTGAGTGAGGCCTAGCGTCAGGCCCTTAGCTGAGGACACTGTCAGGGCATGACTTAGGAACAGAATCAGCGCCTCTGTTGGATCAGCCTTAGCGTCTTTGTTACAGATATGATCAGGGCCTGACTTAGTCACAGCTTCAAGGCCTCACTTAGGGAAAGCTTCAGGGCCTGAGTTAGGGACAGCCTCAGTTCTTAACATAGGGACAGCGACAGGGCTTTCTTAGGGACAGTGTCAGGACCTTGGTTAGAAATATGTCAGGATATTAACTCAGGCTAGTGTCCAGTTTTTAGTTATTGCTGACAGCAGGGCCTATATTAGGGGCAAATTCTGAGCCTTACTTCGAGACAGTGTCAGGGCCTGAGTTAGGACTAGCATCAGAGCCCTTGTAAAGTACAGTGTCAGGGACTGTGTTAGGTGTAGTGTCAGGGCTTTAGTTAGGGACAGTGTCAGCGCCTCAGTTAGGATGAGCCTCCAACCTCAGTTAGGGACAGCTTGACGGCCTCGGGACTAATTTCAGGCTCTTAGTTCGAGACAGCATCAGGGATTTAGTTAGCATAAGAGGCTCGACAATAGCTAAAGACAAGTTTAGGTTAAGATCTAGGGATAGTGTCAGGAAATGACCTAGGGATAGTGGCAAGACCATGGCTAATTAGAGCATCAGTGCCTAATTTAGGCCCAGTGTCAGGGCTTCAGGTAGGGACAGAGTCTTAGCCTGACTTAGGGAGAGCGACAGGGCCTGAGTGATGCCTAGAGTCAGGGCCTTAGCTACGGACAGCGTCAGGGCATGACATAGGATCAACATAAGGGTCTCTGTAAGATCAGCATTAGAGTTTCGTTCAAGACATTATCAGGACCTCTGTGAGGGACAGCCTCAGGGCCTCACTTAGGGACAGTGTCAGGGCTAACTTTGGGAGAGTTTCAGGACCTTGGTAAGACATGGGTCAGGGTATTAGCTCAGGATAATGTCAGGACTTTAGATATTGATGGTAGCAGCGCCTACGTTAGGGAAAGTTCCAAGGCGTTAGTTAGGAGTAGCGGGCCTCTGATAGGTCCAGTGTCAGATCCTCAGTTAGCAATAGTGTTAGGGCCTTAGTTAGGGACAGTGTCAGGGCCGGATGTAGGGCGAGCATCTAGGCCTTCGTTCGGGACAGGTTCATGGTCTTGGGACTAAATTCCGTGCCTGAGGTAGGCACAGCCTAAGGGCTTCAGTTAGCATAAGAGGCAGGACATTAGCTAGTGACCGTGTCAGTTTAACATCTAGGGAAAGTGTCAGGAAATGACCTAAGGATAGTGTGAAGACCTTTGTTACGGAGACTCTCAGGGCCTTATTCAGAACCAGTGTTAGGGGTTCAGGTAGGGACAGCATCAGAGCCTGACTTAGGGAGAGCGATAGGGTCTGAGTGAGGCCTAGCATCAGACACTTAGTGGGGGACACTATCGGGGCATGACTTAGGAGCAGCATCAGGGCCTCTGTTGGATCAGCCTTAGGGTCTTAGTTAAAGTCATGATCAGGGTCTGAGTTAGTCACAGCATCAAGGCCTGAGTTAGTTAGGGAAAGCTTCAGGGCCTCACTTAGGGACAGCGTCCGGGCTTACTTTGGGACAGTTTCAGGACCTTGGTAAGACATGGGTCAGGTTATTAGCTCCGGATAATGTCAGGACTTTCGATGTTGATGGCAGCAGGCCTTGGTTAGAGACAGTGTCAGGCCCTGAGTTACGACTAGCATCAGAGCCTTTGTTAGATACAATGTACGGGACTGAATTAGGAGTAGAGTCAGGGCCTTAGTTAGTGACAGTGTCAGGGCCTGACTTAGGGAGAGCGACAGGGCCTGAGTGAGGCTTAGCATCAGGCCCTTAGCTGGGCACACTGTCAGGGCATGACTTTGGAGCAGCATCAGCGTCTTTGCTGGATCAGCATTAAGGTCTTCGTTAGGTACATGATCAGGGCCTGAATTAGTCACAGCTTCAAGGCTTCAGTTAAGGAAAGCTTCAGGGCCTGAGTTAGGGACAGCCTCAGGTCTTCACTTAGGGACAGCGTCAGGGCTTACTTTGGGACAGTTTCAGGACCTTGGAAAGACATAGGTCAGGATAGTAGCTCAGGATAATGGCAGGACTTTTGATAGTGATGGCAGCAGGGCCTTAGTTACAGACCGTTTCAGGGCCTGAGTTAGGCCGAGCATCAGAGACTTTGTTAGGTACAGTGGAAGGGACTGAGTTAGGAGTAGTGTCAGGGCCTTGCTTAGGGACAGAGTCAGGGTCTGATTTAGGTGTACTGTCTGAGACCTAGTTAGGGACAGTGCTAGGGCCTGAGTTAGGATTAGTGTCAAGGCCTTATTTAGGACCAATTTTAGGGCTTTAGTTTGGACTAGCAACAAAGCCTTTGTTAGGTAGCATGTCGGGGCCTCAGTTAGGTGTAGTGTCAGGGCCATTGTTAGGGACAGTATCAGGGCCTGACTTAGGAGAAGTTCAGGGCCTTAGCCAGGGAAAGTGTCAGGGCCTTAGTTAGGGACATTCTCAGGGCCTGAATTAGCAGTAGTGTCAAAAGTCCTTAGTGAGGAGAGTAAGGAGTAAGTCAGGACTCAGGCCCTGACACTGTTCTTAAATAAGGCCCTGACATTACCTGTAACACAGGTCCTGATCTGATTCCTATCATAGGCGCTGATGTTGGACTTAGCTAAGGCCCTGACACTGGTCCTAATTAAAGCTGTGACACTACTCTTAACTCAGGCCCTGACACTGTCCCTAACAAAGCCTCTGACACTACTCCTAAATCAGGCACTGACACTGTCCCTAACTAAGGCCCTGACATACACCTAACTCAGGCCCTGACACTGTCTCTAACTAAGGCCCTGATACTACTCCAAACTCAGCACTGACACTGTCACTAACTAAGGCCCTGACACTATTCATAGCTCACGCCCTAACACAACTCCGAAATCATGTCCTGACAATATCCCTAACTAAGGCCCTGACACTATTCCTAACTCAGGCGCTGACACAATACTTAAGGAAGGCCCTGACATTACTCCTAACTCAGGCCCTGAAAAGGTCCCTAACTAAGGCCGACACAACTCCTAACTCAGGCACTAACACTGTCCCTAAATAAGGCCCTGAAACTATTCCTAACTGAGGCGCTGATACAATACCTAACGAAGGCACTGATGCTGCTCCTAACTAAGGCCCTGACACTACTCCTATCTCAAGCAATGACACTGTCCCTAACTTAGGCCCTGACTCTACTCCTGACTCAGGCACTGACACTGGCCCTACCTTAGGCCCTGACACTACTCCTAACTAAGCAACTGACACTGTCCCTAACTAAGGCCCGGATACTACTCCTTACTCAGGCACTGACAATATCACTAACTAAGGCCGTGACACTACTCCCAAAATAGGCACTGAGACTGTCCCGAAATATGCCCTGACAGTACTCCGAACTCAGGCACTGACACTGTCCTTAACTAAGGCCCTGATACTACTTCCACCTCAGGCACTGACACTCTCCCTAAGTAAGCCCTGACATTACTCCCAATTCCGGCATTGACACTTTCGCTTACTAAGGCCCTGAAACTACTCACAACTCAGGCCCTTACACTGTTACTAACTACCGGTCTCAGACTACTCCTAACTCAGGCCCTGGCACTGTCCGTAACTTAGGCTCTGGCACTATTCCTAACTCAGACACTGACGCTGTCCCTTAACTAAGGGTCTGACACTCCTCCCAACTCAGACAGTGACACTCTATCAATTTAAGGCCTTGACACTACTCTTAACTCAGGCCCTGACACAGTCCATAATAAAGACCCTGAAACTAATCCCAACTCAGGCCCTGGCACTGTCCGTAACTAAGGGCCTGACACTACTTCCATCTCAGCAACTGACACCATCCCTAACTATGGCCCTGACACTATTCCCAACTCAGGCACTGACACTGTCACTAAATAAGGCCATTACACTTCTCTTAACTCAACAACTGGCACTCTCCGTAACTAAGGCTTTGACACAATACTTAACTCATGCCCTGACACTGTCCTTAACTAAGACCCTTAGAGTACTCCCAACTCAGTCACTGACACTGTTCCTAACTACGGCCCAGAGACTACTCCCAATTCAGGCCCTGACACTGTCCCTAACTAAGGCACTGTTATTACTCCCAACTCAGGCACTGACACTGTCCCTAACTAAGGCCCTGACACTACTCCCAACTCAGGCACTGACACTGTCCCTAACTAAGGCCCTGACACGACTCCCATCTCAGCCACTGACACTGTCCCTAAGGCCCTGACACTACCTCCATCTCAGGCACTGACACTATCCCTAACTACAGCCCTGACACTTCTCCTAACTCAGGCACTTACTAATGTCCTGACACAACTCCCAACTCAGGCACTGACATTGCTCCTAACAAAGGCCCTGACACTAATCCCAACATAGGCACTGAGACTGTCCCGAAATACGCCCTGACACTACTCCCAAACTAGGCACTGACATTGTCCCTAACTAAGGCCCTGACATTACTCTCAACTCAGGCACTAACACTGTCCCTAACTAAGGACTTGACACTCCTCTTAACTCAGGCCCTGGCACAGTCCCTAACAAAGGCCTGCCACTTCCCCCAACTCTGGCACTGAGAGTGTCCCTAACTACGGCCATCACACTACTCCTAACTCAGGCACTGATGCTATCCCTAACTAAGGCTCTGACACTACTCCCAACACAGGCATTGACACTGTCCCTAACTAAGGCCCTCACACTACTACTTACTTAGGCACTGACACGCTACCTAACTAAGGCCCTGAGACTACTTCTACCTCAGACCCTGACACTGTCCCTAACCAAGGGCCTGATACTACTCCCAACACAGGCACTGACACTCTCCCTAACTAAGGCCTTGACACTACTTTTAACTCATGCCCTGATGCTGTCCCAAAAAAGACCCTGAGACTATTCCCAACTCAGGCACTGACACTCTCCCTAACTAAGACCCTGACACTACTCCCATCTCAGCCACTGACACTGTCCCTAATGCCCTGACACTACTTCCAACTCAGGCACTGACACTGTCCCTAACTAGGCCCTGACACTACTCCCAACTCAGGCACTGACACTGTCACTAACTAAGGCCCTGACATAACTGCCAACTCCGGCACTGACACTTTCTCTAACTACGGCCCTGAAACTACTCACAACTCAGGCCCTGACACTGTTCCTAACTACCGGTCTCAGACTACTCCTAACTTAGGCCCTGACACTATTCCTAACACAGTCCCTGACACTGTCCCTAACTAAGGTCCTGAGACGATTCCTAACTCAGACCCTGACACTGTCCATAACTTAGGCCATGTCACTACTCCCAACTCAGGCACTGACGCTGTTCCTAACTAAGGGTCTGACACTACTCCAAACTGAGACACTGACACTCTTCCAAATTAAGGCCTTGACACTACTCGTAACTCAGGCCCTGACACTGTCCATAATAAAGACCCTGACAAAAATCCCAACTTAGGCACTGACAATGTCCGTAACTAAGGCCCTGACACTATTCCCATCTCAGCCACTGACACTGTCCCTAACTATGGCCCTGACACTACTCCCAATGCAAGCACTGGCGCTGTCCCTAACTAAGGCACTGGCACTACTCCCAACTCGCCCTGGCGCTGTCCCTAACTAAGGCTCTGACACTACTCCCAATTCAGGCAATGACAGTGTCCCTAACTGAGGCAATGATACTACTCCCAACTCAAGCACTAAGGCTCTGGATCATTGTGATGACCAGCGCCATGGAGCATTGTGATGACAAGGGCGTGGAGCATTGTGATGACAGTGGTCATGGAACATTGTGACGATAAGGGCATCGAGCCGAGTTAGGGACAGTCTAGCGGCCTTGGGACTAAATTCAGTGCCTGAATTAGGCACAGCATAAGGTCTTTAGTTAGCATACGAGGTAGGACATTAGCTCGGGACAGGGTTAGGGTAAAGGCTTGGAATCGTGTCAGCAAATGACCTAAGGATAGTGTGAAGACCTTTGTTACTGAGACTCTCAGGGACTTCTTCAGAAGCAGTGTTAGGGCTTCAGGTAGGGACAGCATCAGGGCCTGACTTAGGGAGAGCGACAGGGCCTGAGTGAGGCCTAATGTCAGGCCCTTAGCTGGGGACACTGTCAGGGAATGACTTAGGAGCAGCATCAGTGCCTTTGTTGGATCAGCTTTAGGCTCTTAGGTAAAGACATGACCGGAGCCCTAGTTAGTCACAGCGTCAAGGCCTCAGTTAGGGAAAGCTTCAGGGTCTGAGTTACAGACAGCCTCAGGTCTTCACTTAAAGACAGCCACAGGGCTTTCTTAGGGACAGTGTCAGGACCTTGGTGAGAAATGAGTCAGGATATTAGCTCAGGAGAGTGTCAGGATTTTAGTTGTTGCTGGCAGCAGGGCCTCTATTAAGGACAGATTCCGGGCCTTTGTTAGATGCAGTGTCATGGCCTTAGTTAGGAGTAGTCAGGGCCTTAGTTAGGGAGAGCATGAGGGTTTCAGTTCGCATAAGATGCAGGAGATTATCTCGGGACAGAGTCAGGTTCCAGGCCAGAGATAGTGAAAGGAAATGACCAAGGGATAACGAGAAGACCTTAGTTATTGAGAGCATCAGGGCCTTAGTTAGCAGCAGCGTGAGCACCTTAATCAGGACCAGCGCCAGGGCTTGATGTATGGACAGCATCAGAGCCTAAGTAAGGTACAGCAACAGGGCCTAAGTGAGGCCTATCTTTAGGGCCTGAGTAAGGGACAGTATCAGGGCATGACTTAGGAGCAGCATAAAGGCCTCTGTAGGATCAGCATTAGGGTCTTCGTTAAAGCTATTATCAGGGCCTCCGTTAGGGATAGCCTCAAGGCCTCACTTAGGGACAGCGTCAGGGCTTACTTTGGGAAAGTTTCAGGACCTTGGTAAGACATGGGTCAGGCTATTAGCTCAGGATAATATCAGGTGTTCAGATATTGACGGCAGCAGGGCCTTAGTTAGAGGCAGTGTCAGGGCCTAAGTTAGGACTAGCATCAGAGCCTTTGTTAGGTACAGTGTCAGTGACTGAGTTAGGTGTAGTGTCAGAGCCTTAGTTAGGGACAGTGTCAGGGCCTGCATTAGGACGAGCCTCCAGGCCTCAGTTAGGGACAGGTTCACGGCCTCGGACCTAAATTCAGGGCCTCATTTAGGGACAGAATCAGGGATTTAGCTAGCATAAGGGAATCTACAGCTGAAAGCAACCTGAACACCACCTCAAGCAGATGCAGAAGTGAACCATGCACGCTCCTATGAAGGAAGATTCCACAGCAGTTGAGTACATGTTGTTTCAAGTTAGTAACACTATAAAAATTATGTTTGGAAGAAAACTATATTCAGAAGATGAAAGAATCTCGTTCTAAAGAATCTCTTTAGCTAATCTCGACATTAGCTAAAGAGAAGGTTAGGTTAAGGTCTAGGGAGAGTGTCAGGAAATGACCTAGGGATAGTGTCAAGACCTTAGTTACTTAGCACATCAGGACCTAATTTAGGAGCAGTGAGTGTCAGGGCTTCGGGTAGGAACAGCGTCAGAGCCTGACTTAGGGAGTGGGACAGGGCCTGAGTGAGGCCTAGCGTCAGGGCCTTAGCTAGAGACAGTGTCAAGGCATGACTTAGGAGCAGCCTAAGAGCCATGGTAGGATCAGCCTCAGGGGCTATGTTAAAGATATTATCAGGGCCTCTGTTAGGGACAGCCTCAAGGCCTCACTTCGAGACAGCATCAGGGCTTCCTTAGGGACAGTTTCAGGACCTTGGTAAGAGATGGGTCAAGAAATTAGCTCAGGATAGTGTCAGGACTTTAGCTATTGACGGCAGCCGGGCCTTAGTTAGGGACAGTGTCAGGCCCTGAATTAGGACGAACATCGAGGCCTTAGGTACGGACAGGGTCACAGCCTCGAGAGTAATTTTAGGCCCTTAGTTAAGGACAGCAGCAGGGCTGTAGTTAGCATAAGAGGCACGACATTTGCTAGGGACAGGCTCAGGTTATGGTCTAGGGAGAGTGTCAGGAAAGGACCTAAGCATAGTGTCAAAACCTTAGTTCCTGAGAGTATCAGATCCTTATTTAGAACCAGTGTCAGGGCTTCAGGTAGGGACAGCATCAGAGCCTGACTTAGGCAGAGCGACAGGGCCTGAGTGAGGCCTAGCGTCAGGCCCTTAGCTGAGGACACTGTCAGGGCATGACTTAGGAACAGAATCAGCGCCTCTGTTGGATCAGCCTTAGCGTCTTTGTTACAGATATGATCAGGGCCTGACTTAGTCACAGCTTCAAGGCCTCACTTAGGGAAAGCTTCAGGGCCTGAGTTAGCGACAGCCTCAGTTCTTAACATAGGGACAGCGACAGGGCTTTCTTAGGGACAGTGTCAGGACCTTGGTTAGAAATATGTCAGGATATTAACTCAGGCTAGTGTCCAGTTTTTAGTTATTGCTGACAGCAGGGCCTATATTAGGGGCAAATTCTGAGCCTTACTTCGAGACAGTGTCAGGGCCTGAGTTAGGACTAGCATCAGAGCCCTTGTAAAGTACAGTGTCAGGGACTGAGTTAGGTGTAGTGTCAGGGCTTTAGTTAGGGACAGTGTCAGCGCCTCAGTTAGGATGAGCCTCCAACCTCAGTTAGGGACAGCTTGACGGCCTCGGGACTAATTTCAGGCTCTTAGTTCGAGACAGCATCAGGGATTTAGTTAGCATAAGAGGCTCGACAATAGCTAAAGACAAGTTTAGGTTAAGATCTAGGGATAGTGTCAGGAAATGACCTAGGGATAGTGGCAAGACCATAGCTAATTAGAGCATCAGTGCCTAATTTAGGCCCAGTGTCAGGGCTTCAGGTAGGGACAGAGTCTTAGCCTGACTTAGGGAGAGCGACAGGGCCTGAGTGATGCCTAGAGTCAGGGCCTTAGCTACGGACAGCGTCAGGGCATGACATAGGATCAACATAAGGGTCTCTGTAAGATCAGCATTAGAGTTTCGTTCAAGACATTATCAGGACCTCTGTGAGGGACAGCCTCAGGGCCTCACTTAGGGACAGTGTCAGGGCTAACTTTGGGAGAGTTTCAGGACCTTGGTAAGACATGGGTCAGGGTATTAGCTCAGGATAATGTCAGGACTTTAGATATTGATGGTAGCAGCGCCTACGTTAGGGAAAGTTCCAAGGCGTTAGTTAGGAGTAGCGGGCCTCTGATAGGTCCAGTGTCAGATTCTCAGTTAGCAATAGTGTTAGGGCCTTAGTTAGGGACAGTGTCAGGGCCGGATGTAGGGCGAGCATCTAGGCCTTCGTTCGGGACAGGTTCATGGTCTTGGGACTAAATTCCGTGCCTGAGGTAGGCACAGCCTAAGGGCTTCAGTTAGCATAAGAGGCAGGACATTAGCTAGTGACCGTGTCAGTTTAACATCTAGGGAAAGTGTCAGGAAATGACCTAAGGATAGTGTGAAGACCTTTGTTACGGAGACTCTCAGGGCCTTATTCAGAACCAGTGTTAGGGGTTCAGGTAGGGACAGCATCAGAGCCTGACTTAGGGAGAGCGATAGGGTCTGAGTGAGGCCTAGCATCAGACACTTAGTGGGGGACACTATCGGGGCATGACTTAGGAGCAGCATCAGGGCCTCTGTTGGATCAGCCTTAGGGTCTTAGTTAAAGTCATGATCAGGGTCTGAGTTAGTCACAGCATCAAGGCCTGAGTTAGTTAGGGAAAGCTTCAGGGCCTCACTTAGGGACAGCGTCAGGGCTTACTTTGGGACAGTTTCAGGACCTTGGTAAGACATGGGTCAGGTTATTAGCTCCGGATAATGTCAGGACTTTCGATGTTGATGGCAGCAGGCCTTGGTTAGAGACAGTGTCAGGCCCTGAGTTACGACTAGCATCAGAGCCTTTGTTAGATACAATGTACGGGACTGAATTAGGAGTAGAGTCAGGGCCTTAGTTAGTGACAGTGTCAGGGCCTGACTTAGGGAGAGCGACAGGGCCTGAGTGAGGCTTAGCATCAGGCCCTTAGCTGGGCACACTGTCAGGGCATGACTTTGGAGCAGCATCAGCGTCTTTGCTGGATCAGCATTAAGGTCTTCGTTAGGTACATGATCAGGGCCTGAATTAGTCACAGCTTCAAGGCTTCAGTTAAGGAAAGCTTCAGGGCCTGAGTTAGGGACAGCCTCAGGTCTTCACTTAGGGACAGCGTCAGGGCTTACTTTGGGACAGTTTCAGGACCTTGGAAAGACATAGGTCAGGATAGTAGCTCAGGATAATGGCAGGACTTTTGATAGTGATGGCAGCAGGGCCTTAGTTACAGACGGTTTCAGGGCCTGAGTTAGGCCGAACATCAGAGACTTTGTTAGGTACAGTGGAAGGGACTGAGTTAGGAGTAGTGTCAGGGCCTTGCTTAGGGACAGAGTCAGGGTCTGATTTAGGTGTACTGTCTGAGACCTATTTAGGGACAGTGCTAGGGCCTGAGTTAGGATTAGTGTCAAGGCCTTATTGAGGACCAATTTCAGGGCCTTAGTTTGGACTAGCAACAAAGCCTTTGTTAGGTAGCATGTCGGGGCCTCAGTTAGGTGTAGTGTCAGGGCCATTGTTAGGGACAGTATCAGGGCCTGACTTAGGAGAAGTTCAGGGCCTTAGCCAGGGAAAGTGTCAGGGCCTTAGTTAGGGACATTCTCAGGGCCTGAATTAGCAGTAGTGTCAAAAGTCCTTAGTGAGGAGAGTAAGGAGTAAGTCAGGACTCAGGCCCTGACACTGTTCTTAAATAAGGCCCTGACATTACCTGTAACACAGGTCCTGATCTGATTCCTATCATAGGCGCTGATGTTGGACTTAACTAAGGCCCTGACACTGGTCCTAACTAAAGCTGTGACACTACTCTTAACTCAGGCCCTGACACTGTCCCTAACAAAGCCTCTGACACTACTCCTAAATCAGGCACTGACACTGTCCCTAACTAAGGTCCTGACATACACCTAACTCAGGCCCTGACACTGTCTCTAACTAAGGCCCTGATACTACTCCAAACTCAGCACTGACACTGTCACTAACTAAGGCCCTGACACTATTCATAGCTCACGCCCTAACACCACTCCGAAATCATGCCCTGACAGTGTCCCTAACTAAGGCCCTGACACTATTCCTAACTCAGGCGCTGACACAATACTTAAGGAAGGCCCTGACATTACTCCTAACTCAGGCCCTGAAAAGGTCCCTAACTAAGGCCGACACAACTCCTAACTCAGGCACTAACACTGTCCCTAAATAAGGCCCTGAAACTATTCCTAACTGAGGCGCTGATACAATACCTAACGAAGGCACTGATGCTGCTCCTAACTAAGGCCCTGACACTACTCCTATCTCAAGCAATGACACTGTCCCTAACTTAGGCCCTGACTCTACTCCTGACTCAGGCACTGACACTGGCCCTACCTTAGGCCCTGACACTACTCCTAACTAAGCAACTGACACTGTCCCTAACTAAGGCCCGGATACTACTCCTTACTCAGGCACTGACAATATCACTAACTAAGGCCGTGACACTACTCCCAAAATAGGCACTGAGACTGTCCCGAAATATGCCCTGACAGTACTCCGAACTCAGGCACTGACACTGTCCTTAACTAAGGCCCTGATACTACTTCCACCTCAGGCACTGACACTCTCCCTAAGTAAGCCCTGACATTACTCCCAATTCCGGCATTGACACTTTCGCTTACTAAGGCCCTGAAACTACTCACAACTCAGGCCCTTACACTGTTACTAACTACCGGTCTCAGACTACTCCTAACTCAGGCCCTGGCACTGTCCGTAACTTAGGCTCTGGCACTATTCCTAACTCAGACACTGACGCTGTCCCTTAACTAAGGGTCTGACACTCCTCCCAACTCAGACAGTGACACTCTATCAATTTAAGGCCTTGACACTACTCTTAACTCAGGCCCTGACACAGTCCATAATAAAGACCCTGAAACTAATCCCAACTCAGGCCCTGGCACTGTCCGTAACTAAGGGCCTGACACTACTTCCATCTCAGCAACTGACACCATCCCTAACTATGGCCCTGACACTATTCCCAACTCAGGCACTGACACTGTCACTAAATAAGGCCATTACACTTCTCTTAACTCAACAACTGGCACTCTCCGTAACTAAGGCTTTGACACAATACTTAACTCATGCCCTGACACTGTCCTTAACTAAGACCCTGAGAGTACTCCCAACTCAGTCACTGACACTGTTCCTAACTACGGCCCAGAGACTACTCCCAATTCAGGCCCTGACACTGTCCCTAACTAAGGCACTGTTATTACTCCCAACTCAGGCACTGACACTGTCCCTAACTAAGGCCCTGACACTACTCCCAACTCAGGCACTGACACTGTCCCTAACTAAGGCCCTGACACGACTCCCATCTCAGCCACTGACACTGTCCCTAAGGCCCTGACACTACCTCCAACTCAGGCACTGACACTATCCCTAACTACAGCCCTGACACTTCTCCTAACTCAGGCACTTACTAATGTCCTGACACAACTCCCAACTCAGGCACTGACATTGCTCCTAACAAAGGCCCTGACACTAATCCCAACATAGGCACTGAGACTGTCCCGAAATACGCCCTGACAGTACTCCCAACTCAGGCACTGACACTGTCCCTAACTTAGGCCCTGACACTACTCCCAAACTAGGCACTGACATTGTCCCTAACTAAGGCCCTGACATTACTCTCAACTCAGGCACTAACACTGTCCCTAACTAAGGACTTGACACTCCTCTTAACTCAGGCCCTGGCACAGTCCCTAACAAAGGCCTGCCACTTCCCCCAACTCTGGCACTGAGAGTGTCCCTAACTACGGCCATCACACTACTCCTAACTCAGGCACTGATGCTATCCCTAACTAAGGCTCTGACACTACTCCCAACACAGGCATTGACACTGTCCCTAACTAAGGCCCTCACACTACTACTTACTTAGGCACTGACACGCTACCTAACTAAGGCCCTGAGACTACTTCTACCTCAGACCCTGACACTGTCCCTAACCAAGGGCCTGATACTACTCCCAACACAGGCACTGACACTCTCCCTAACTAAGGCCTTGACACTACTTTTAACTCATGCCCTGAAGCTGTCCCAAAAGAGACCCTGAGACTATTCCCAACTCAGGCACTGACACTCTCCCTAACTAAGACCCTGACACTACTCCCATCTCAGCCACTGACACTGTCCCTAATGCCCTGACACTACTTCCAACTCAGGCACTGACACTGTCCCTAACTAGGCCCTGACACTACTCCCAACTCAGGCACTGACACTGTCACTAACTAAGGCCCTGACATAACTGCCAACTCCGGCACTGACACTTTCTCTAACTACGGCCCTGAAACTACTCACAACTCAGGCCCTGACACTGTTCCTAACTACCGGTCTCAGACTACTCCTAACTTAGGCCCTGACACTATTCCTAACACAGTCCCTGACACTGTCCCTAACTAAGGTCCTGAGACGATTCCTAACTCAGACCCTGACACTGTCCATAACTTAGGCCATGTCACTACTCCCAACTCAGGCACTGACGCTGTTCCTAACTAAGGGTCTGACACTACTCCAAACTGAGACACTGACACTCTTCCAAATTAAGGCCTTGACACTACTCGTAACTCAGGCCCTGACACTGTCCATAATAAAGACCCTGACAAAAATCCCAACTTAGGCACTGACAATGTCCGTAACTAAGGCCCTGACACTATTCCCATCTCAGCCACTGACACTGTCCCTAACTATGGCCCTGACACTACTCCCAATGCAAGCACTGGCGCTGTCCCTAACTAAGGCACTGGCACTACTCCCAACTCGCCCTGGCGCTGTCCCTAACTAAGGCTCTGACACTACTCCCAATTCAGGCAATGACAGTGTCCCTAACTGAGGCAATGATACTACTCCCAACTCAAGCACTAAGGCTCTGGATCATTGTGATGACCAGCGCCATGGAGCATTGTGATGACAAGGGCGTGGAGCATTGTGATGACAGTGGTCATGGAACATTGTGACGATAAGGGCATCGAGCCGAGTTAGGGACAGTCTAGCGGCCTTGGGACTAAATTCAGTGCCTGAATTAGGCACAGCATAAGGTCTTTAGTTAGCATACGAGGTAGGACATTAGCTCGGGACAGGGTTAGGGTAAAGGCTTGGAATCGTGTCAGCAAATGACCTAAGGATAGTGTGAAGACCTTTGTTACTGAGACTCTCAGGGACTTCTTCAGAAGCAGTGTTAGGGCTTCAGGTAGGGACAGCATCAGGGCCTGACTTAGGGAGAGCGACAGGGCCTGAGTGAGGCCTAATGTCAGGCCCTTAGCTGGGGACACTGTCAGGGAATGACTTAGGAGCAGCATCAGTGCCTTTGTTGGATCAGCTTTAGGCTCTTAGGTAAAGACATGACCGGAGCCCTAGTTAGTCACAGCGTCAAGGCCTCAGTTAGGGAAAGCTTCAGGGTCTGAGTTACAGACAGCCTCAGGTCTTCACTTAAAGACAGCCACAGGGCGTTCTTAGGGACAGTGTCAGGACCTTGGTTAGAAATGAGTCGGGATATTAGCTCAGGAGAGTGTCAGGATTTTACTTTTTGCTGGCAGCAGGGCCTCTATTAAGGACAGATTCCGGGCCTTTGTTAGATTCAGTGTCATGGCCTTAGTTAGGAGTAGTCAGGGCCTTAGTTAGGGAGAGCATGAGGGTTTCAGTTCGCATAAGATGCAGGAGATTATCTCGGGACAGAGTCAGGTTCCAGGCCAGAGATAGTGAAAGGAAATGACCAAGGGATAACGAGAAGACCTTAGTTATTGAGAGCATCAGGGCCTTAGTTAGCAGCAGCGTGAGCGCCTTAATCAGGACCAGCGCCAGGGCTTGATGTATGGACAGCATCAGAGCCTAAGTAAGGTACAGCAACAGGGCCTAAGTGAGGCCTATCTTTAGGGCCTGAGTAAGGGACAGTATCAGGGCATGACTTAGGAGCAGCATAAAGGCCTCTGTAGGATCAGCATTAGGGTCTTCGTTAAAGCTATTATCAGGGCCTCCGTTAGGGATAACCTCAAGGCCTCACTTAGGGACAGCGTCAGGGCTTACTTTGGGAAAGTTTCAGGACCTTGGTAAGACATGGGTCAGGCTATTAGCTCAGGATAATATCAGGTGTTCAGATATTGACGGCAGCAGGGCCTTAGTTAGAGGCAGTGTCAGGGCCTAAGTTAGGACTAGCATCAGAGCCTTTGTTAGGTACAGTGTCAGTGACTGAGTTAGGTGTAGTGTCAGAGCCTTAGTTAGGGACAGTGTCAGGGCCTGCATTAGGACGAGCCTCCAGGCCTCAGTTAGGGACAGGTTCACGGCCTCGGACCTAAATTCAGGGCCTCATTTAGGGACAGAATCAGGGATTTAGCTAGCATAAGGGAATCTACAGCTGAAAGCAACCTGAACACCACCTCAAGCAGATGCAGAAGTGAACCATGCACGCTCCTATGAAGGAAGATTCCACAGCAGTTGAGTACATGTTGTTTCAAGTTAGTAACACTATAAAAATTATGTTTGGAAGAAAACTATATTCAGAAGATGAAAGAATCTCGTTCTAAAGAATCTCTTTAGCTAATCTCGACATTAGCTAAAGAGAAGGTTAGGTTAAGGTCTAGGGAGAGTGTCAGGAAATGACCTAGGGATAGTGTCAAGACCTTAGTTACTTAGCACATCAGGACCTAATTTAGGAGCAGTGAGTGTCAGGGCTTCGGGTAGGAACAGCGTCAGAGCCTGACTTAGGGAGTGGGACAGGGCCTGAGTGAGGCCTAGCGTCAGGGCCTTAGCTAGAGACAGTGTCAAGGCATGACTTAGGAGCAGCCTAAGAGCCATGGTAGGATCAGCCTCAGGGGCTATGTTAAAGATATTATCAGGGCCTCTGTTAGGGACAGCCTCAAGGCCTCACTTCGAGACAGCATCAGGGCTTCCTTAGGGACAGTTTCAGGACCTTGGTAAGAGATGGGTCAAGAAATTAGCTCAGGATAGTGTCAGGACTTTAGCTATTGACGGCAGCAGGGCCTTAGTTAGGGACATTATCAGGGCCTGAATTAGCAGTAGTGTCAAAAGTCCTTAGTGAGGAGAGTAAGGAGTAAGTCAGGACTCAGGCCCTGACACTGTTCTTAAATAAGGCCCTGACATTACCTGTAACACAGGTCCTGATCTGATTCCTATCATAGGCGCTGATGTTGGACTTAACTAAGGCCCTGACACTGGTCCTAACTAAAGCTGTGACACTACTCTTAACTCAGGCCCTGACACTGTCCCTAACAAAGCCTCTGACACTACTCCTAAATCAGGCACTGACACTGTCCCTAACTAAGGTCCTGACATACACCTAACTCAGGCCCTGACACTGTCTCTAACTAAGGCCCTGATACTACTCCAAACTCAGCACTGACACTGTCACTAACTAAGGCCCTGACACTATTCATAGCTCACGCCCTAACACCACTCCGAAATCATGCCCTGACAGTGTCCCTAACTAAGGCCCTGACACTATTCCTAACTCAGGCGCTGACACAATACTTAAGGAAGGCCCTGACATTACTCCTAACTCAGGCCCTGAAAAGGTCCCTAACTAAGGCCGACACAACTCCTAACTCAGGCACTAACACTGTCCCTAAATAAGGCCCTGAAACTATTCCTAACTGAGGCGCTGATACAATACCTAACGAAGGCACTGATGCTGCTCCTAACTAAGGCCCTGACACTACTCCTATCTCAAGCAATGACACTGTCCCTAACTTAGGCCCTGACTCTACTCCTGACTCAGGCACTGACACTGGCCCTACCTTAGGCCCTGACACTACTCCTAACTAAGCAACTGACACTGTCCCTAACTAAGGCCCGGATACTACTCCTTACTCAGGCACTGACAATATCACTAACTAAGGCCGTGACACTACTCCCAAAATAGGCACTGAGACTGTCCCGAAATATGCCCTGACAGTACTCCGAACTCAGGCACTGACACTGTCCTTAACTAAGGCCCTGATACTACTTCCACCTCAGGCACTGACACTCTCCCTAAGTAAGCCCTGACATTACTCCCAATTCCGGCATTGACACTTTCGCTTACTAAGGCCCTGAAACTACTCACAACTCAGGCCCTTACACTGTTACTAACTACCGGTCTCAGACTACTCCTAACTCAGGCCCTGGCACTGTCCGTAACTTAGGCTCTGGCACTATTCCTAACTCAGACACTGACGCTGTCCCTTAACTAAGGGTCTGACACTCCTCCCAACTCAGACAGTGACACTCTATCAATTTAAGGCCTTGACACTACTCTTAACTCAGGCCCTGACACAGTCCATAATAAAGACCCTGAAACTAATCCCAACTCAGGCCCTGGCACTGTCCGTAACTAAGGGCCTGACACTACTTCCATCTCAGCAACTGACACCATCCCTAACTATGGCCCTGACACTATTCCCAACTCAGGCACTGACACTGTCACTAAATAAGGCCATTACACTTCTCTTAACTCAACAACTGGCACTCTCCGTAACTAAGGCTTTGACACAATACTTAACTCATGCCCTGACACTGTCCTTAACTAAGACCCTGAGAGTACTCCCAACTCAGTCACTGACACTGTTCCTAACTACGGCCCAGAGACTACTCCCAATTCAGGCCCTGACACTGTCCCTAACTAAGGCACTGATATTACTCCCAACTCAGGCACTGACACTGTCCCTAACTAAGGCCCTGACACTACTCCCAACTCAGGCACTGACACTGTCCCTAACTAAGGCCCTGACACGACTCCCATCTCAGCCACTGACACTGTCCCTAAGGCCCTGACACTACCTCCAACTCAGGCACTGACACTATCCCTAACTACAGCCCTGACACTTCTCCTAACTCAGGCACTTACTAATGTCCTGACACAACTCCCAACTCAGGCACTGACATTGCTCCTAACAAAGGCCCTGACACTAATCCCAACATAGGCACTGAGACTGTCCCGAAATACGCCCTGACAGTACTCCCAACTCAGGCACTGACACTGTCCCTAACTTAGGCCCTGACACTACTCCCAAACTAGGCACTGACATTGTCCCTAACTAAGGCCCTGACATTACTCTCAACTCAGGCACTAACACTGTCCCTAACTAAGGACTTGACACTCCTCTTAACTCAGGCCCTGGCACAGTCCCTAACAAAGGCCTGCCACTTCCCCCAACTCTGGCACTGAGAGTGTCCCTAACTACGGCCATCACACTACTCCTAACTCAGGCACTGATGCTATCCCTAACTAAGGCTCTGACACTACTCCCAACACAGGCATTGACACTGTCCCTAACTAAGGCCCTCACACTACTACTTACTTAGGCACTGACACGCTACCTAACTAAGGCCCTGAGACTACTTCTACCTCAGACCCTGACACTGTCCCTAACCAAGGGCCTGATACTACTCCCAACACAGGCACTGACACTCTCCCTAACTAAGGCCTTGACACTACTTTTAACTCATGCCCTGAAGCTGTCCCAAAAGAGACCCTGAGACTATTCCCAACTCAGGCACTGACACTCTCCCTAACTAAGACCCTGACACTACTCCCATCTCAGCCACTGACACTGTCCCTAATGCCCTGACACTACTTCCAACTCAGGCACTGACACTGTCCCTAACTAGGCCCTGACACTACTCCCAACTCAGGCACTGACACTGTCACTAACTAAGGCCCTGACATAACTGCCAACTCCGGCACTGACACTTTCTCTAACTACGGCCCTGAAACTACTCACAACTCAGGCCCTGACACTGTTCCTAACTACCGGTCTCAGACTACTCCTAACTTAGGCCCTGACACTATTCCTAACACAGTCCCTGACACTGTCCCTAACTAAGGTCCTGAGACGATTCCTAACTCAGACCCTGACACTGTCCATAACTTAGGCCATGTCACTACTCCCAACTCAGGCACTGACGCTGTTCCTAACTAAGGGTCTGACACTACTCCAAACTGAGACACTGACACTCTTCCAAATTAAGGCCTTGACACTACTCGTAACTCAGGCCCTGACACTGTCCATAATAAAGACCCTGACAAAAATCCCAACTTAGGCACTGACAATGTCCGTAACTAAGGCCCTGACACTATTCCCATCTCAGCCACTGACACTGTCCCTAACTATGGCCCTGACACTACTCCCAATGCAAGCACTGGCGCTGTCCCTGACTAAGGCATTGGCACTACTCCCAACTCGCCCTGGCGCTGTCCCTAACTAAGGCTCTGACACTACTCCCAATTCAGGCAATGACAGTGTCCCTAACTGAGGCAATGATACTACTCCCAACTCAAGCACTAAGGCTCTGGATCATTGTGATGACCAGCGCCAAGGAGCATTGTGATGACAAGGGCGTGGAGCATTGTGATGACAGTGGTCATGGAACATTGTGACGATAAGGGCATCGAGCCGAGTTAGGGACAGTCTAGCGGCCTTGGGACTAAATTCAGTGCCTGAATTAGGCACAGCATAAGGTCTTTAGTTAGCATACGAGGTAGGACATTAGCTCGGGACAGGGTTAGGGTAAAGGCTTGGAATCGTGTCAGCAAATGACCTAAGGATAGTGTGAAGACCTTTGTTACTGAGACTCTCAGGGACTTCTTCAGAAGCAGTGTTAGGGCTTCAGGTAGGGACAGCATCAGGGCCTGACTTAGGGAGAGCGACAGGGCCTGAGTGAGGCCTAATGTCAGGCCCTTAGCTGGGGACACTGTCAGGGAATGACTTAGGAGCAGCATCAGTGCCTTTGTTGGATCAGCTTTAGGCTCTTAGGTAAAGACATGACCGGAGCCCTAGTTAGTCACAGCGTCAAGGCCTCAGTTAGGGAAAGCTTCAGGGTCTGAGTTACAGACAGCCTCAGGTCTTCACTTAAAGACAGCCACAGGGCTTTCTTAGGGACAGTGTCAGGACCTTGGTGAGAAATGAGTCAGGATATTAGCTCAGGAGAGTGTCAGGATTTTAGTTTTTGCTGGCAGCAGGG
The DNA here is from genome assembly GCF_949987535.1 of Balaenoptera acutorostrata. Classification (NCBI taxonomy): domain Eukaryota; kingdom Metazoa; phylum Chordata; class Mammalia; order Artiodactyla; family Balaenopteridae; genus Balaenoptera; species Balaenoptera acutorostrata. Next base: position 26,975 of record NW_026646259.1, on the reverse strand, counting down.
CCTCTATTAAGGACAGATTCCGGGCCTTTGTTAGATGCAGTGTCATGGCCTTAGTTAGGAGTAGTCAGGGCCTTAGTTAGGGAGAGCATGAGGGTTTCAGTTCGCATAAGATGCAGGAGATTATCTCGGGACAGAGTCAGGTTCCAGGCCAGAGATAGTGAAAGGAAATGACCAAGGGATAACGAGAAGACCTTAGTTATTGAGAGCATCAGGGCCTTAGTTAGCAGCAGCGTGAGCACCTTAATCAGGACCAGCGCCAGGGCTTGAAGTATGGACAGCATCAGAGCCTAAGTAAGGTACAGCAACAGGGCCTAAGTGAGGCCTATCTTTAGGGCCTGAGTAAGGGACAGTATCAGGGCATGACTTAGGAGCAGCATAAAGGCCTCTGTAGGATCAGCATTAGGGTCTTCGTTAAAGCTATTATCAGGGCCTCCGTTAGGGATAGCCTCAAGGCCTCACTTAGGGACAGCGTCAGGGCTTACTTTGGGAAAGTTTCAGGACCTTGGTAAGACATGGGTCAGGCTATTAGCTCAGGATAATATCAGGTGTTCAGATATTGACGGCAGCAGGGCCTTAGTTAGAGGCAGTGTCAGGGCCTAAGTTAGGACTAGCATCAGAGCCTTTGTTAGGTACAGTGTCAGTGACGGAGTTAGGTGTAGTGTCAGAGCCTTAGTTAGGGACAGTGTCAGGGCCTGCATTAGGACGAGCCTCCAGGCCTCAGTTAGGGACAGGTTCACGGCCTCGGACCTAAATTCAGGGCCTCATTTAGGGACAGAATCAGGGATTTAGCTAGCATAAGGGAATCTACAGCTGAAAGCAACCTGAACACCACCTCAAGCAGATGCAGAAGTGAACCATGCACGCTCCTATGAAGGAATATTCCACAGCAGTTGAGTACATTTTGTTTAAAGTTAGTAACACTATAAAAATTATGTTTGGAAGAAAACTATATTCAGAAGATGAAAGAATCTCGTTCTAAAGAATCTCTTTAGCTAATCTCGACATTAGCTAAAGAGAAGGTTAGGTTAAGGTCTAGGGAGAGTGTCAGGAAATGACCTAGGGATAGTGTCAAGACCTTAGTTACTTAGCACATCAGGACCTAATTTAGCAGCAGTGAGTGTCAGGGCTTCGGGTAGGAACAGCGTCAGAGCCTGACTTAGGGAGTGGGACAGGGCCTGAGTGAGGCCTAGCGTCAGGGCCTTAGCTAGAGACAGTGTCAAGGCATGACTTAGGAGCAGCCTAAGAGCCATGGTAGGATCAGCCTCAGGGGCTATGTTAAAGATATTATCAGGGCCTCTGTTAGGGACAGCCTCAAGGCCTCACTTCGAGACAGCATCAGGGCTTCCTTAGGGACAGTTTCAGGACCTTGGTAAGAGATGGGTCAAGAAATTAGCTCAGGATAGTGTCAGGACTTTAGCTATTGACGGCAGCAGGGCCTTAGTTAGGGACAGTGTCAGGCCCTGAATTAGGACGAACATTGAGGCCTTAGGTACGGACAGGGTCACAGCCTCGAGAGTAATTTTAGGCCCTTAGTTAAGGACAGCAGCAGGGCTGTAGTTAGCATAAGAGGCACGACATTTGCTAGGGACAGGCTCAGGTTATGGTCTAGGGAGAGTGTCAGGAAAGGACCTAAGCATAGTGTCAAAACCTTAGTTCCTGAGAGTATCAGATCCTTATTTAGAACCAGTGTCAGGGCTTCAGGTAGGGACAGCATCAGAGCCTGACTTAGGCAGAGCGACAGGGCCTGAGTGAGGCCTAGCGTCAGGCCCTTAGCTGAGGACACTGTCAGGGCATGACTTAGGAACAGAATCAGCGCCTCTGTTGGATCAGCCTTAGCGTCTTTGTTACAGATATGATCAGGGCCTGACTTAGTCACAGCTTCAAGGCCTCACTTAGGGAAAGCTTCAGGGCCTGAGTTAGGGACAGCCTCAGTTCTTAACATAGGGACAGCGACAGGGCTTTCTTAGGGACAGTGTCAGGACCTTGGTTAGAAATATGTCAGGATATTAACTCAGGCTAGTGTCCAGTTTTTAGTTATTGCTGACAGCAGGGCCTATATTAGGGGCAAATTCTGAGCCTTACTTCGAGACAGTGTCAGGGCCTGAGTTAGGACTAGCATCAGAGCCCTTGTAAAGTACAGTGTCAGGGACTGAGTTAGGTGTAGTGTCAGGGCTTTAGTTAGGGACAGTGTCAGCACCTCAGTTAGGATGAGCCTCCAACCTCAGTTAGGGACAGCTTGACGGCCTCGGGACTAATTTCAGGCTCTTAGTTCGAGACAGCATCAGGGATTTAGTTAGCATAAGAGGCTCGACAATAGCTAAAGACAAGTTTAGGTTAAGATCTAGGGATAGTGTCAGGAAATGACCTAGGGAGAGTGGCAAGACCATAGCTAATTAGAGCATCAGTGCCTAATTTAGGCCCAGTGTCAGGGCTTCAGGTAGGGACAGAGTCTTAGCCTGACTTAGGGAGAGTGACAGGGCCTGAGTGATGCCTAGAGTCAGGGCCTTAGCTACGGACAGCGTCAGGGCATGACATAGGATCAACATAAGGGTCTCTGTAAGATCAGCATTAGAGTTTCGTTCAAGACATTATCAGGACCTCTGTGAGGGGAGCCTCAGGGCCTCACTTAGGGACAGTGTCAGGGCTAACTTTGGGAGAGTTTCAGGACCTTGGTAAGACATGGGTCAGGGTATTAGCTCAGGATAATGTCAGGACTTTAGATATTGATGGTAGCAGCGCCTACGTTAGGGAAAGTTTCAAGGCGTTAGTTAGGAGTAGCGGGCCTCTGATAGGTCCAGTGTCAGATCCTCAGTTAGCAATAGTGTTAGGGCCTTAGTTAGGGACAGTGTCAGGGCCGGATGTAGGGCGAGCATCTAGGCCTTCGTTCGGGACAGGTTCATGGTCTTGGGACTAAATTCCGTGCCTGAGGTAGGCACAGCCTAAGGGCTTCAGTTAGCATAAGAGGCAGGACATTAGCTAGTGACCGTGTCAGTTTAACATCTAGGGAAAGTGTCAGGAAATGACCTAAGGATAGTGTGAAGACCTTTGTTACGGAGACTCTCAGGGCCTTATTCAGAACCAGTGTTAGGGGTTCAGGTAGGGACAGCATCAGAGCCTGACTTAGGGAGAGCGATAGGGTCTGAGTGAGGCCTAGCATCAGACACTTAGTGGGGGACACTATCGGGGCATGACTTAGGAGCAGCATCAGGGCCTCTGTTGGATCAGCCTTAGGGTCTTAGTTAAAGTCATGATCAGGGTCTGAGTTAGTCACAGCATCAAGGCCTGAGTTAGTTAGGGAAAGCTTCAGGGCCTCACTTAGGGACAGCGTCCGGGCTTACTTTGGGACAGTTTCAGGACCTTGGTAAGACATGGGTCAGGTTATTAGCTCCGGATAATGTCAGGACTTTCGATGTTGATGGCAGCAGGCCTTGGTTAGAGACAGTGTCAGGCCCTGAGTTACGACTAGCATCAGAGCCTTTGTTAGATACAATGTACGGGACTGAATTAGGAGTAGAGTCAGGGCCTTAGTTAGTGACAGTGTCAGGGCCTGACTTAGGGAGAGCGACAGGGCCTGAGTGAGGCTTAGCATCAGGCCCTTAGCTGGGCACACTGTCAGGGCATGACTTTGGAGCAGCATCAGCGTCTTTGCTGGATCAGCATTAAGGTCTTCGTTAGGTACATGATCAGGGCCTGAATTAGTCACAGCTTCAAGGCTTCAGTTAAGGAAAGCTTCAGGGCCTGAGTTAGGGACAGCCTCAGGTCTTCACTTAGGGACAGCGTCAGGGCTTACTTTGGGACAGTTTCAGGACCTTGGAAAGACATAGGTCAGGATAGTAGCTCAGGATAATGGCAGGACTTTTGATAGTGATGGCAGCAGGGCCTTAGTTACAGACGGTTTCAGGGCCTGAGTTAGGCCGAGCATCAGAGACTTTGTTAGGTACAGTGGAAGGGACTGAGTTAGGAGTAGTGTCAGGGCCTTGCTTAGGGACAGTGTCAGGGTCTGATTTAGGTGTACTGTCTCAGACCTAGTTAGGGACAGTGCTAGGGCCTGAGTTAGGATTAGTGTCAAGGCCTTATTGAGGACCAATTTCAGGGCCTTAGTTTGGACTAGCATCAGAGCCATTGTTAGGAATCGTATGAGGGCCTGAGTTAGGCATACTATCAGGGCCTTAGTTAGGGAGAGTTTTAGGGCCTGAGTTACGATTAGTGTCAAGGCCTTATTTAGGACCAATTTTAGGGCTTTAGTTTGGACTAGCAACAAAGCCTTTGTTAGGTAGCATGTCGGGGCCTCAGTTAGGTGTAGTGTCAGGGCCATTGTTAGGGACAGTATCAGAGCCTGACTTAGGAGAAGTTCAGGGCCTTAGCCAGGGAAAGTGTCAGGGCCTTAGTTAGGGACATTATCAGGGCCTGAATTAGCAGTAGTGTCAAAAGTCCTTAGTGAGGAGAGTAAGGAGTAAGTCAGGACTCAGGCCCTGACACTGTTCTTAAATAAGGCCCTGACATTACCTGTAACACAGGTCCTGATCTGATTCCTATCATAGGCGCTGATGTTGGACTTAACTAAGGCCCTGACACTGGTCCTAACTAAAGCTGTGACACTACTCTTAACTCAGGCCCTGACACTGTCCCTAACAAAGCCTCTGACACTACTCCTAAATCAGGCACTGACACTGTCCCTAACTAAGGCCCTGACATACACCTAACTCAGGCCCTGACACTGTCTCTAACTAAGGCCCTGATACTACTCCAAACTCAGCACTGACACTGTCACTAACTAAGGCCCTGACACTATTCATAGCTCACGCCCTAACACAACTCCGAAATCATGCCCTGACAATGTCCCTAACTAAGGCCCTGACACTATTCCTAACTCAGGCGCTGACACAATACTTAAGGAAGGCCCTGACGTTACTCCTAACTCAGGCCCTGAAAAGGTCCCTAACTAAGGCCGACACAACTCCTAACTCAGGCACTAACACTGTCCCTAAATAAGGCCCTGAAACTATTCCTAACTGAGGCGCTGATACAATACCTAAAGAAGGCACTGATGCTACTCCTAACTAAGGCCCTGACACTACTCCTATCTCAAGCAATGACACTGTCCCTAACTTAGGCCCTGACTCTACTCCTGACTCAGGCACTGACACTGGCCCTAACTAAGGCCCTGACACTACTCCCAACTCAGGCACTGACACTGTCCCTAACTAAGGCCCTGACACGACTCCCATCTCAGCCACTGACACTGTCCCTAAGGCCCTGACACTACCTCCAACTCAGGCACTGACACTATCCCTAACTACAGCCCTGACACTTCTCCTAACTCAGGCACTTACTAATGTCCTGACACAACTCCCAACTCAGGCACTGACACTGTCCCTAAATAAGGCCCTGACACTACTCCCAAACTAGGCACTGACATTGTCCCTAACTAAGGCCCTGACATTACTCTCAACTCAGGCACTAACACTGTCCCTAACTAAGGACTTGACACTCCTCTTAACTCAGGCCCTGGCACAGTCCCTAACAAAGGCCTGCCACTTCCCCCAACTCTGGCACTGAGAGTGTCCCTAACTACGGCCATCACACTAGTCCTAACTCAGGCACTGATGCTATCCCTAACTAAGGCTCTGACACTACTCCCAACACAGGCATTGACACTGTCCCTAACTAAGGCCCTCACACTACTACTTACTTAGGCACTGACACGCTACCTAACTAAGGCCCTGAGACTACTTCTACCTCAGACCCTGACACTGTCCCTAACCAAGGGCCTGATACTACTCCCAACACAGGCACTGACACTCTCCCTAACTAAGGCCTTGACACTACTTTTAACTCATGCCCTGAAGCTGTCCCAAAAGAGACCCTGAGACTATTCCCAACTCAGGCACTGACACTCTCCCTAACTAAGACCCTGACACTACTCCCATCTCAGCCACTGACACTGTCCCTAATGCCCTGACACTACTTCCAACTCAGGCACTGACACTGTCCCTAACTAGGCCCTGACACTACTCCCAACTCAGGCACTGACACTGTCACTAACTAAGGCCCTGACATAACTGCCAACTCCGGCACTGACACTTTCTCTAACTACGGCCCTGAAACTACTCACAACTCAGGCCCTGACACTGTTCCTAACTACCGGTCTCAGACTACTCCTAACTTAGGCCCTGACACTATTCCTAACACAGTCCCTGACACTGTCCCTAACTAAGGTCCTGAGACGATTCCTAACTCAGACCCTGACACTGTCCATAACTTAGGCCATGTCACTACTCCCAACTCAGGCACTGACGCTGTTCCTAACTAAGGGTCTGACACTACTCCAAACTGAGACACTGACACTCTTCCAAATTAAGGCCTTGACACTACTCGTAACTCAGGCCCTGACACTGTCCATAATAAAGACCCTGACAAAAATCCCAACTTAGGCACTGACAATGTCCGTAACTAAGGCCCTGACACTATTCCCATCTCAGCCACTGACACTGTCCCTAACTATGGCCCTGACACTACTCCCAATGCAAGCACTGGCGCTGTCCCTGACTAAGGCATTGGCACTACTCCCAACTCGCCCTGGCGCTGTCCCTAACTAAGGCTCTGACACTACTCCCAATTCAGGCAATGACAGTGTCCCTAACTGAGGCAATGATACTACTCCCAACTCAAGCACTAAGGCTCTGGATCATTGTGATGACCAGCGCCAAGGAGCATTGTGATGACAAGGGCGTGGAGCATTGTGATGACAGTGGTCATGGAACATTGTGACGATAAGGGCATCGAGCCGAGTTAGGGACAGTCTAGCGGCCTTGGGACTAAATTCAGTGCCTGAATTAGGCACAGCATAAGGTCTTTAGTTAGCATACGAGGTAGGACATTAGCTCGGGACAGGGTTAGGGTAAAGGCTTGGAATCGTGTCAGCAAATGACCTAAGGATAGTGTGAAGACCTTTGTTACTGAGACTCTCAGGGACTTCTTCAGAAGCAGTGTTAGGGCTTCAGGTAGGGACAGCATCAGGGCCTGACTTAGGGAGAGCGACAGGGCCTGAGTGAGGCCTAATGTCAGGCCCTTAGCTGGGGACACTGTCAGGGAATGACTTAGGAGCAGCATCAGTGCCTTTGTTGGATCAGCTTTAGGCTCTTAGGTAAAGACATGACCGGAGCCCTAGTTAGTCACAGCGTCAAGGCCTCAGTTAGGGAAAGCTTCAGGGTCTGAGTTACAGACAGCCTCAGGTCTTCACTTAAAGACAGCCACAGGGCGTTCTTAGGGACAGTGTCAGGACCTTGGTTAGAAATGAGTCGGGATATTAGCTCAGGAGAGTGTCAGGATTTTACTTTTTGCTGGCAGCAGGGCCTCTATTAAGGACAGATTCCGGGCCTTTGTTAGATTCAGTGTCATGGCCTTAGTTAGGAGTAGTCAGGGCCTTAGTTAGGGAGAGCATGAGGGTTTCAGTTCGCATAAGATGCAGGAGATTATCTCGGGACAGAGTCAGGTTCCAGGCCAGAGATAGTGAAAGGAAATGACCAAGGGATAACGAGAAGACCTTAGTTATTGAGAGCATCAGGGCCTTAGTTAGCAGCAGCGTGAGCACCTTAATCAGGACCAGCGCCAGGGCTTGATGTATGGACAGCATCAGAGCCTAAGTAAGGTACAGCAACAGGGCCTAAGTGAGGCCTATCTTTAGGGCCTGAGTAAGGGACAGTATCAGGGCATGACTTAGGAGCAGCATAAAGGCCTCTGTAGGATCAGCATTAGGGTCTTCGTTAAAGCTATTATCAGGGCCTCCGTTAGGGATAACCTCAAGGCCTCACTTAGGGACAGCGTCAGGGCTTACTTTGGGAAAGTTTCAGGACCTTGGTAAGACATGGGTCAGGCTATTAGCTCAGGATAATATCAGGTGTTCAGATATTGACGGCAGCAGGGCCTTAGTTAGAGGCAGTGTCAGGGCCTAAGTTAGGACTAGCATCAGAGCCTTTGTTAGGTACAGTGTCAGTGACTGAGTTAGGTGTAGTGTCAGAGCCTTAGTTAGGGACAGTGTCAGGGCCTGCATTAGGACGAGCCTCCAGGCCTCAGTTAGGGACAGGTTCACGGCCTCGGACCTAAATTCAGGGCCTCATTTAGGGACAGAATCAGGGATTTAGCTAGCATAAGGGAATCTACAGCTGAAAGCAACCTGAACACCACCTCAAGCAGATGCAGAAGTGAACCATGCACGCTCCTATGAAGGAAGATTCCACAGCAGTTGAGTACATGTTGTTTCAAGTTAGTAACACTATAAAAATTATGTTTGGAAGAAAACTATATTCAGAAGATGAAAGAATCTCGTTCTAAAGAATCTCTTTAGCTAATCTCGACATTAGCTAAAGAGAAGGTTAGGTTAAGGTCTAGGGAGAGTGTCAGGAAATGACCTAGGGATAGTGTCAAGACCTTAGTTACTTAGCACATCAGGACCTAATTTAGGAGCAGTGAGTGTCAGGGCTTCGGGTAGGAACAGCGTCAGAGCCTGACTTAGGGAGTGGGACAGGGCCTGAGTGAGGCCTAGCGTCAGGGCCTTAGCTAGAGACAGTGTCAAGGCATGACTTAGGAGCAGCCTAAGAGCCATGGTAGGATCAGCCTCAGGGGCTATGTTAAAGATATTATCAGGGCCTCTGTTAGGGACAGCCTCAAGGCCTCACTTCGAGACAGCATCAGGGCTTCCTTAGGGACAGTTTCAGGACCTTGGTAAGAGATGGGTCAAGAAATTAGCTCAGGATAGTGTCAGGACTTTAGCTATTGACGGCAGCCGGGCCTTAGTTAGGGACAGTGTCAGGCCCTGAATTAGGACGAACATCGAGGCCTTAGGTACGGACAGGGTCACAGCCTCGAGAGTAATTTTAGGCCGTTAGTTAAGGACAGCAGCAGGGCTGTAGTTAGCATAAGAGGCACGACATTTGCTAGGGACAGGCTCAGGTTATGGTCTAGGGAGAGTGTCAGGAAAGGACCTAAGCATAGTGTCAAAACCTTAGTTCCTGAGAGTATCAGATCCTTATTTAGAACCAGTGTCAGGGCTTCAGGTAGGGACAGCATCAGAGCCTGACTTAGGCAGAGCGACAGGGCCTGAGTGAGGCCTAGCGTCAGGCCCTTAGCTGAGGACACTGTCAGGGCATGACTTAGGAACAGAATCAGCGCCTCTGTTGGATCAGCCTTAGCGTCTTTGTTACAGATATGATCAGGGCCTGACTTAGTCACAGCTTCAAGGCCTCACTTAGGGAAAGCTTCAGGGCCTGAGTTAGCGACAGCCTCAGTTCTTAACATAGGGACAGCGACAGGGCTTTCTTAGGGACAGTGTCAGGACCTTGGTTAGAAATATGTCAGGATATTAACTCAGGCTAGTGTCCAGTTTTTAGTTATTGCTGACAGCAGGGCCTATATTAGGGGCAAATTCTGAGCCTTACTTCGAGACAGTGTCAGGGCCTGAGTTAGGACTAGCATCAGAGCCCTTGTAAAGTACAGTGTCAGGGACTGAGTTAGGTGTAGTGTCAGGGCTTTAGTTAGGGACAGTGTCAGCGCCTCAGTTAGGATGAGCCTCCAACCTCAGTTAGGGACAGCTTGACGGCCTCGGGACTAATTTCAGGCTCTTAGTTCGAGACAGCATCAGGGATTTAGTTAGCATAAGAGGCTCGACAATAGCTAAAGACAAGTTTAGGTTAAGATCTAGGGATAGTGTCAGGAAATGACCTAGGGATAGTGGCAAGACCATAGCTAATTAGAGCATCAGTGCCTAATTTAGGCCCAGTGTCAGGGCTTCAGGTAGGGACAGAGTCTTAGCCTGACTTAGGGAGAGCGACAGGGCCTGAGTGATGCCTAGAGTCAGGGCCTTAGCTACGGACAGCGTCAGGGCATGACATAGGATCAACATAAGGGTCTCTGTAAGATCAGCATTAGAGTTTCGTTCAAGACATTATCAGGACCTCTGTGAGGGACAGCCTCAGGGCCTCACTTAGGGACAGTGTCAGGGCTAACTTTGGGAGAGTTTCAGGACCTTGGTAAGACATGGGTCAGGGTATTAGCTCAGGATAATGTCAGGACTTTAGATATTGATGGTAGCAGCGCCTACGTTAGGGAAAGTTCCAAGGCGTTAGTTAGGAGTAGCGGGCCTCTGATAGGTCCAGTGTCAGATTCTCAGTTAGCAATAGTGTTAGGGCCTTAGTTAGGGACAGTGTCAGGGCCGGATGTAGGGCGAGCATCTAGGCCTTCGTTCGGGACAGGTTCATGGTCTTGGGACTAAATTCCGTGCCTGAGGTAGGCACAGCCTAAGGGCTTCAGTTAGCATAAGAGGCAGGACATTAGCTAGTGACCGTGTCAGTTTAACATCTAGGGAAAGTGTCAGGAAATGACCTAAGGATAGTGTGAAGACCTTTGTTACGGAGACTCTCAGGGCCTTATTCAGAACCAGTGTTAGGGGTTCAGGTAGGGACAGCATCAGAGCCTGACTTAGGGAGAGCGATAGGGTCTGAGTGAGGCCTAGCATCAGACACTTAGTGGGGGACACTATCGGGGCATGACTTAGGAGCAGCATCAGGGCCTCTGTTGGATCAGCCTTAGGGTCTTAGTTAAAGTCATGATCAGGGTCTGAGTTAGTCACAGCATCAAGGCCTGAGTTAGTTAGGGAAAGCTTCAGGGCCTCACTTAGGGACAGCATCCGGGCTTACTTTGGGACAGTTTCAGGACCTTGGTAAGACATGGGTCAGGTTATTAGCTCCGGATAATGTCAGGACTTTCGATGTTGATGGCAGCAGGCCTTGGTTAGAGACAGTGTCAGGCCCTGAGTTACGACTAGCATCAGAGCCTTTGTTAGATACAATGTACGGGACTGAATTAGGAGTAGAGTCAGGGCCTTAGTTAGTGACAGTGTCAGGGCCTGACTTAGGGAGAGCGACAGGGCCTGAGTGAGGCTTAGCATCAGGCCCTTAGCTGGGCACACTGTCAGGGCATGACTTTGGAGCAGCATCAGCGTCTTTGCTGGATCAGCATTAAGGTCTTCGTTAGGTACATGATCAGGGCCTGAATTAGTCACAGCTTCAAGGCTTCAGTTAAGGAAAGCTTCAGGGCCTGAGTTAGGGACAGCCTCAGGTCTTCACTTAGGGACAGCGTCAGGGCTTACTTTGGGACAGTTTCAGGACCTTGGAAAGACATAGGTCAGGATAGTAGCTCAGGATAATGGCAGGACTTTTGATAGTGATGGCAGCAGGGCCTTAGTTACAGACGGTTTCAGGGCCTGAGTTAGGCCGAACATCAGAGACTTTGTTAGGTACAGTGGAAGGGACTGAGTTAGGAGTAGTGTCAGGGCCTTGCTTAGGGACAGAGTCAGGGTCTGATTTAGGTGTACTGTCTGAGACCTAGTTAGGGACAGTGCTAGGGCCTGAGTTAGGATTAGTGTCAAGGCCTTATTGAGGACCAATTTCAGGGCCTTAGTTTGGACTAGCAACAAAGCCTTTGTTAGGTAGCATGTCGGGGCCTCAGTTAGGTGTAGTGTCAGGGCCATTGTTAGGGACAGTATCAGGGCCTGACTTAGGAGAAGTTCAGGGCCTTAGCCAGGGAAAGTGTCAGGGCCTTAGTTAGGGACATTCTCAGGGCCTGAATTAGCAGTAGTGTCAAAAGTCCTTAGTGAGGAGAGTAAGGAGTAAGTCAGGACTCAGGCCCTGACACTGTTCTTAAATAAGGCCCTGACATTACCTGTAACACAGGTCCTGATCTGATTCCTATCATAGGCGCTGATGTTGGACTTAACTAAGGCCCTGACACTGGTCCTAACTAAAGCTGTGACACTACTCTTAACTCAGGCCCTGACACTGTCCCTAACAAAGCCTCTGACACTACTCCTAAATCAGGCACTGACACTGTCCCTAACTAAGGTCCTGACATACACCTAACTCAGGCCCTGACACTGTCTCTAACTAAGGCCCTGATACTACTCCAAACTCAGCACTGACACTGTCACTAACTAAGGCCCTGACACTATTCATAGCTCACGCCCTAACACCACTCCGAAATCATGCCCTGACAGTGTCCCTAAGGCCCTGACACTATTCCTAACTCAGGCGCTGACACAATACTTAAGGAAGGCCCTGACATTACTCCTAACTCAGGCCCTGAAAAGGTCCCTAACTAAGGCCGACACAACTCCTAACTCAGGCACTAACACTGTCCCTAAATAAGGCCCTGAAACTATTCCTAACTGAGGCGCTGATACAATACCTAACGAAGGCACTGATGCTGCTCCTAACTAAGGCCCTGACACTACTCCTATCTCAAGCAATGACACTGTCCCTAACTTAGGCCCTGACTCTACTCCTGACTCAGGCACTGACACTGGCCCTACCTTAGGCCCTGACACTACTCCTAACTAAGCAACTGACACTGTCCCTAACTAAGGCCCGGATACTACTCCTTACTCAGGCACTGACAATATCACTAACTAAGGCCGTGACACTACTCCCAAAATAGGCACTGAGACTGTCCCGAAATATGCCCTGACAGTACTCCGAACTCAGGCACTGACACTGTCCTTAACTAAGGCCCTGATACTACTTCCACCTCAGGCACTGACACTCTCCCTAAGTAAGCCCTGACATTACTCCCAATTCCGGCATTGACACTTTCGCTTACTAAGGCCCTGAAACTACTCACAACTCAGGCCCTTACACTGTTACTAACTACCGGTCTCAGACTACTCCTAACTCAGGCCCTGGCACTGTCCGTAACTTAGGCTCTGGCACTATTCCTAACTCAGACACTGACGCTGTCCCTTAACTAAGGGTCTGACACTCCTCCCAACTCAGACAGTGACACTCTATCAATTTAAGGCCTTGACACTACTCTTAACTCAGGCCCTGACACAGTCCATAATAAAGACCCTGAAACTAATCCCAACTCAGGCCCTGGCACTGTCCGTAACTAAGGGCCTGACACTACTTCCATCTCAGCAACTGACACCATCCCTAACTATGGCCCTGACACTATTCCCAACTCAGGCACTGACACTGTCACTAAATAAGGCCATTACACTTCTCTTAACTCAACAACTGGCACTCTCCGTAACTAAGGCTTTGACACAATACTTAACTCATGCCCTGACACTGTCCTTAACTAAGACCCTGAGAGTACTCCCAACTCAGTCACTGACACTGTTCCTAACTACGGCCCAGAGACTACTCCCAATTCAGGCCCTGACACTGTCCCTAACTAAGGCACTGATATTACTCCCAACTCAGGCACTGACACTGTCCCTAACTAAGGCCCTGACACTACTCCCAACTCAGGCACTGACACTGTCCCTAACTAAGGCCCTGACACGACTCCCATCTCAGCCACTGACACTGTCCCTAAGGCCCTGACACTACCTCCAACTCAGGCACTGACACTATCCCTAACTACAGCCCTGACACTTCTCCTAACTCAGGCACTTACTAATGTCCTGACACAACTCCCAACTCAGGCACTGACATTGCTCCTAACAAAGGCCCTGACACTAATCCCAACATAGGCACTGAGACTGTCCCGAAATACGCCCTGACAGTACTCCCAACTCAGGCACTGACACTGTCCCTAACTTAGGCCCTGACACTACTCCCAAACTAGGCACTGACATTGTCCCTAACTAAGGCCCTGACATTACTCTCAACTCAGGCACTAACACTGTCCCTAACTAAGGACTTGACACTCCTCTTAACTCAGGCCCTGGCACAGTCCCTAACAAAGGCCTGCCACTTCCCCCAACTCTGGCACTGAGAGTGTCCCTAACTACGGCCATCACACTACTCCTAACTCAGGCACTGATGCTATCCCTAACTAAGGCTCTGACACTACTCCCAACACAGGCATTGACACTGTCCCTAACTAAGGCCCTCACACTACTACTTACTTAGGCACTGACACGCTACCTAACTAAGGCCCTGAGACTACTTCTACCTCAGACCCTGACACTGTCCCTAACCAAGGGCCTGATACTACTCCCAACACAGGCACTGACACTCTCCCTAACTAAGGCCTTGACACTACTTTTAACTCATGCCCTGAAGCTGTCCCAAAAGAGACCCTGAGACTATTCCCAACTCAGGCACTGACACTCTCCCTAACTAAGACCCTGACACTACTCCCATCTCAGCCACTGACACTGTCCCTAATGCCCTGACACTACTTCCAACTCAGGCACTGACACTGTCCCTAACTAGGCCCTGACACTACTCCCAACTCAGGCACTGACACTGTCACTAACTAAGGCCCTGACATATCTGCCAACTCCGGCACTGACACTTTCTCTAACTACGGCCCTGAAACTACTCACAACTCAGGCCCTGACACTGTTCCTAACTACCGGTCTCAGACTACTCCTAACTTAGGCCCTGACACTATTCCTAACACAGTCCCTGACACTGTCCCTAACTAAGGTCCTGAGACGATTCCTAACTCAGACCCTGACACTGTCCATAACTTAGGCCATGTCACTACTCCCAACTCAGGCACTGACGCTGTTCCTAACTAAGGGTCTGACACTACTCCAAACTGAGACACTGACACTCTTCCAAATTAAGGCCTTGACACTACTCGTAACTCAGGCCCTGACACTGTCCATAATAAAGACCCTGACAAAAATCCCAACTTAGGCACTGACAATGTCCGTAACTAAGGCCCTGACACTATTCCCATCTCAGCCACTGACACTGTCCCTAACTATGGCCCTGACACTACTCCCAATGCAAGCACTGGCGCTGTCCCTAACTAAGGCACTGGCACTACTCCCAACTCGCCCTGGCGCTGTCCCTAACTAAGGCTCTGACACTACTCCCAATTCAGGCAATGACAGTGTCCCTAACTGAGGCAATGATACTACTCCCAACTCAAGCACTAAGGCTCTGGATCATTGTGATGACCAGCGCCATGGAGCATTGTGATGACAAGGGCGTGGAGCATTGTGATGACAGTGGTCATGGAACATTGTGACGATAAGGGCATCGAGCCGAGTTAGGGACAGTCTAGCGGCCTTGGGACTAAATTCAGTGCCTGAATTAGGCACAGCATAAGGTCTTTAGTTAGCATACGAGGTAGGACATTAGCTCGGGACAGGGTTAGGGTAAAGGCTTGGAATCGTGTCAGCAAATGACCTAAGGATAGTGTGAAGACCTTTGTTACTGAGACTCTCAGGGACTTCTTCAGAAGCAGTGTTAGGGCTTCAGGTAGGGACAGCATCAGGGCCTGACTTAGGGAGAGCGACAGGGCCTGAGTGAGGCCTAATGTCAGGCCCTTAGCTGGGGACACTGTCAGGGAATGACTTAGGAGCAGCATCAGTGCCTTTGTTGGATCAGCTTTAGGCTCTTAGGTAAAGACATGACCGGAGCCCTAGTTAGTCACAGCGTCAAGGCCTCAGTTAGGGAAAGCTTCAGGGTCTGAGTTACAGACAGCCTCAGGTCTTCACTTAAAGACAGCCACAGGGCGTTCTTAGGGACAGTGTCAGGACCTTGGTTAGAAATGAGTCAGGATATTAGCTCAGGAGAGTGTCAGGATTTTACTTTTTGCTGGCAGCAGGGCCTCTATTAAGGACAGATTCCGGGCCTTTGTTAGATTCAGTGTCATGGCCTTAGTTAGGAGTAGTCAGGGCCTTAGTTAGGGAGAGCATGAGGGTTTCAGTTCGCATAAGATGCAGGAGATTATCTCGGGACAGAGTCAGGTTCCAGGCCAGAGATAGTGAAAGGAAATGACCAAGGGATAACGAGAAGACCTTAGTTATTGAGAGCATCAGGGCCTTAGTTAGCAGCAGCGTGAGCGCCTTAATCAGGACCAGCGCCAGGGCTTGATGTATGGACAGCATCAGAGCCTAAGTAAGGTACAGCAACAGGGCCTAAGTGAGGCCTATCTTTAGGGCCTGAGTAAGGGACAGTATCAGGGCATGACTTAGGAGCAGCATAAAGGCCTCTGTAGGATCAGCATTAGGGTCTTCGTTAAAGCTATTATCAGGGCCTCCGTTAGGGATAACCTCAAGGCCTCACTTAGGGACAGCGTCAGGGCTTACTTTGGGAAAGTTTCAGGACCTTGGTAAGACATGGGTCAGGCTATTAGCTCAGGATAATATCAGGTGTTCAGATATTGACGGCAGCAGGGCCTTAGTTAGAGGCAGTGTCAGGGCCTAAGTTAGGACTAGCATCAGAGCCTTTGTTAGGTACAGTGTCAGTGACTGAGTTAGGTGTAGTGTCAGAGCCTTAGTTAGGGACAGTGTCAGGGCCTGCATTAGGACGAGCCTCCAGGCCTCAGTTAGGGACAGGTTCACGGCCTCGGACCTAAATTCAGGGCCTCATTTAGGGACAGAATCAGGGATTTAGCTAGCATAAGGGAATCTACAGCTGAAAGCAACCTGAACACCACCTCAAGCAGATGCAGAAGTGAACCATGCACGCTCCTATGAAGGAAGATTCCACAGCAGTTGCGTACATTTTGTTTAAAGTTAGTAACACTATAAAAATTATGTTTGGAAGAAAACTATATTCAGAAGATGAAAGAATCTCGTTCTAAAGAATCTCTTTAGCTAATCTCGACATTAGCTAAAGAGAAGGTTAGGTTAAGGTCTAGGGAGAGTGTCAGGAAATGACCTAGGGATAGTGTCAAGACCTTAGTTACTTAGCACATCAGGACCTAATTTAGGAGCAGTGAGTGTCAGGGCTTCGGGTAGGAACAGCGTCAGAGCCTGACTTAGGGAGTGGGACAGGGCCTGAGTGAGGCCTAGCGTCAGGGCCTTAGCTAGAGACAGTGTCAAGGCATGACTTAGGAGCAGCCTAAGAGCCATGGTAGGATCAGCCTCAGGGGCTATGTTAAAGATATTATCAGGGCCTCTGTTAGGGACAGCCTCAAGGCCTCACTTCGAGACAGCATCAGGGCTTCCTTAGGGACAGTTTCAGGACCTTGGTAAGAGATGGGTCAAGAAATTAGCTCAGGATAGTGTCAGGACTTTAGCTATTGACGGCAGCAGGGCCTTAGTTAGGGACATTCTCAGGGCCTGAATTAGCAGTAGTGTCAAAAGTCCTTAGTGAGGAGAGTAAGGAGTAAGTCAGGACTCAGGCCCTGACACTGTTCTTAAATAAGGCCCTGACATTACCTGTAACACAGGTCCTGATCTGATTCCTATCATAGGCGCTGATGTTGGACTTAACTAAGGCCCTGACACTGGTCCTAACTAAAGCTGTGACACTACTCTTAACTCAGGCCCTGACACTGTCCCTAACAAAGCCTCTGACACTACTCCTAAATCAGGCACTGACACTGTCCCTAACTAAGGTCCTGACATACACCTAACTCAGGCCCTGACACTGTCTCTAACTAAGGCCCTGATACTACTCCAAACTCAGCACTGACACTGTCACTAACTAAGGCCCTGACACTATTCATAGCTCACGCCCTAACACCACTCCGAAATCATGCCCTGACAGTGTCCCTAACTAAGGCCCTGACACTATTCCTAACTCAGGCGCTGACACAATACTTAAGGAAGGCCCTGACATTACTCCTAACTCAGGCCCTGAAAAGGTCCCTAACTAAGGCCGACACAACTCCTAACTCAGGCACTAACACTGTCCCTAAATAAGGCCCTGAAACTATTCCTAACTGAGGCGCTGATACAATACCTAACGAAGGCACTGATGCTGCTCCTAACTAAGGCCCTGACACTACTCCTATCTCAAGCAATGACACTGTCCCTAACTTAGGCCCTGACTCTACTCCTGACTCAGGCACTGACACTGGCCCTACCTTAGGCCCTGACACTACTCCTAACTAAGCAACTGACACTGTCCCTAACTAAGGCCCGGATACTACTCCTTACTCAGGCACTGACAATATCACTAACTAAGGCCGTGACACTACTCCCAAAATAGGCACTGAGACTGTCCCGAAATATGCCCTGACAGTACTCCGAACTCAGGCACTGACACTGTCCTTAACTAAGGCCCTGATACTACTTCCACCTCAGGCACTGACACTCTCCCTAAGTAAGCCCTGACATTACTCCCAATTCCGGCATTGACACTTTCGCTTACTAAGGCCCTGAAACTACTCACAACTCAGGCCCTTACACTGTTACTAACTACCGGTCTCAGACTACTCCTAACTCAGGCCCTGGCACTGTCCGTAACTTAGGCTCTGGCACTATTCCTAACTCAGACACTGACGCTGTCCCTTAACTAAGGGTCTGACACTCCTCCCAACTCAGACAGTGACACTCTATCAATTTAAGGCCTTGACACTACTCTTAACTCAGGCCCTGACACAGTCCATAATAAAGACCCTGAAACTAATCCCAACTCAGGCCCTGGCACTGTCCGTAACTAAGGGCCTGACACTACTTCCATCTCAGCAACTGACACCATCCCTAACTATGGCCCTGACACTATTCCCAACTCAGGCACTGACACTGTCACTAAATAAGGCCATTACACTTCTCTTAACTCAACAACTGGCACTCTCCGTAACTAAGGCTTTGACACAATACTTAACTCATGCCCTGACACTGTCCTTAACTAAGACCCTGAGAGTACTCCCAACTCAGTCACTGACACTGTTCCTAACTACGGCCCAGAGACTACTCCCAATTCAGGCCCTGACACTGTCCCTAACTAAGGCACTGATATTACTCCCAACTCAGGCACTGACACTGTCCCTAACTAAGGCCCTGACACTACTCCCAACTCAGGCACTGACACTGTCCCTAACTAAGGCCCTGACACGACTCCCATCTCAGCCACTGACACTGTCCCTAAGGCCCTGACACTACCTCCAACTCAGGCACTGACACTATCCCTAACTACAGCCCTGACACTTCTCCTAACTCAGGCACTTACTAATGTCCTGACACAACTCCCAACTCAGGCACTGACATTGCTCCTAACAAAGGCCCTGACACTAATCCCAACATAGGCACTGAGACTGTCCCGAAATACGCCCTGACAGTACTCCCAACTCAGGCACTGACACTGTCCCTAACTTAGGCCCTGACACTACTCCCAAACTAGGCACTGACATTGTCCCTAACTAAGGCCCTGACATTACTCTCAACTCAGGCACTAACACTGTCCCTAACTAAGGACTTGACACTCCTCTTAACTCAGGCCCTGGCACAGTCCCTAACAAAGGCCTGCCACTTCCCCCAACTCTGGCACTGAGAGTGTCCCTAACTACGGCCATCACACTACTCCTAACTCAGGCACTGATGCTATCCCTAACTAAGGCTCTGACACTACTCCCAACACAGGCATTGACACTGTCCCTAACTAAGGCCCTCACACTACTACTTACTTAGGCACTGACACGCTACCTAACTAAGGCCCTGAGACTACTTCTACCTCAGACCCTGACACTGTCCCTAACCAAGGGCCTGATACTACTCCCAACACAGGCACTGACACTCTCCCTAACTAAGGCCTTGACACTACTTTTAACTCATGCCCTGAAGCTGTCCCAAAAGAGACCCTGAGACTATTCCCAACTCAGGCACTGACACTCTCCCTAACTAAGACCCTGACACTACTCCCATCTCAGCCACTGACACTGTCCCTAATGCCCTGACACTACTTCCAACTCAGGCACTGACACTGTCCCTAACTAGGCCCTGACACTACTCCCAACTCAGGCACTGACACTGTCACTAACTAAGGCCCTGACATAACTGCCAACTCCGGCACTGACACTTTCTCTAACTACGGCCCTGAAACTACTCACAACTCAGGCCCTGACACTGTTCCTAACTACCGGTCTCAGACTACTCCTAACTTAGGCCCTGACACTATTCCTAACACAGTCCCTGACACTGTCCCTAACTAAGGTCCTGAGACGATTCCTAACTCAGACCCTGACACTGTCCATAACTTAGGCCATGTCACTACTCCCAACTCAGGCACTGACGCTGTTCCTAACTAAGGGTCTGACACTACTCCAAACTGAGACACTGACACTCTTCCAAATTAAGGCCTTGACACTACTCTTAACTCAGGCCCTGACACTGTCCATAATAAAGACCCTGACAAAAATCCCAACTTAGGCACTGACAATGTCCGTAACTAAGGCCCTGACACTATTCCCATCTCAGCCACTGACACTGTCCCTAACTATGGCCCTGACACTACTCCCAATGCAAGCACTGGCGCTGTCCCTAACTAAGGCATTGGCACTACTCCCAACTCGCCCTGGCGCTGTCCCTAACTAAGGCTCTGACACTACTCCCAATTCAGGCAATGACAGTGTCCCTAACTGAGGCAATGATACTACTCCCAACTCAAGCACTAAGGCTCTGGATCATTGTGATGACCAGCGCCATGGAGCATTGTGATGACAAGGGCGTGGAGCATTGTGATGACAGTGGTCATGGAACATTGTGACGATAAGGGCATCGAGCCGAGTTAGGGACAGTCTAGCGGCCTTGGGACTAAATTCAGTGCCTGAATTAGGCACAGCATAAGGTCTTTAGTTAGCATACGAGGTAGGACATTAGCTCGGGACAGGGTTAGGGTAAAGGCTTGGAATCGTGTCAGCAAATGACCTAAGGATAGTGTGAAGACCTTTGTTACTGAGACTCTCAGGGACTTCTTCAGAAGCAGTGTTAGGGCTTCAGGTAGGGACAGCATCAGGGCCTGACTTAGGGAGAGCGACAGGGCCTGAGTGAGGCCTAATGTCAGGCCCTTAGCTGGGGACACTGTCAGGGAATGACTTAGGAGCAGCATCAGTGCCTTTGTTGGATCAGCTTTAGGCTCTTAGGTAAAGACATGACCGGAGCCCTAGTTAGTCACAGCGTCAAGGCCTCAGTTAGGGAAAGCTTCAGGGTCTGAGTTACAGACAGCCTCAGGTCTTCACTTAAAGACAGCCACAGGGCGTTCTTAGGGACAGTGTCAGGACCTTGGTTAGAAATGAGTCAGGATATTAGCTCAGGAGAGTGTCAGGATTTTAC
Organism: Balaenoptera acutorostrata; assembly: GCF_949987535.1. Classification (NCBI taxonomy): domain Eukaryota; kingdom Metazoa; phylum Chordata; class Mammalia; order Artiodactyla; family Balaenopteridae; genus Balaenoptera; species Balaenoptera acutorostrata. The sequence goes on along the minus strand of NW_026646259.1, from coordinate 6,010 downwards.
TTTTTGCTGGCAGCAGGGCCTCTATTAAGGACAGATTCCGGGCCTTTGTTAGATTCAGTGTCATGGCCTTAGTTAGGAGTAGTCAGGGCCTTAGTTAGGGAGAGCATGAGGGTTTCAGTTCGCATAAGATGCAGGAGATTATCTCGGGACAGAGTCAGGTTCCAGGCCAGAGATAGTGAAAGGAAATGACCAAGGGATAACGAGAAGACCTTAGTTATTGAGAGCATCAGGGCCTTAGTTAGCAGCAGCGTGAGCGCCTTAATCAGGACCAGCGCCAGGGCTTGATGTATGGACAGCATCAGAGCCTAAGTAAGGTACAGCAACAGGGCCTAAGTGAGGCCTATCTTTAGGGCCTGAGTAAGGGACAGTATCAGGGCATGACTTAGGAGCAGCATAAAGGCCTCTGTAGGATCAGCATTAGGGTCTTCGTTAAAGCTATTATCAGGGCCTCCGTTAGGGATAACCTCAAGGCCTCACTTAGGGACAGCGTCAGGGCTTACTTTGGGAAAGTTTCAGGACCTTGGTAAGACATGGGTCAGGCTATTAGCTCAGGATAATATCAGGTGTTCAGATATTGACGGCAGCAGGGCCTTAGTTAGAGGCAGTGTCAGGGCCTAAGTTAGGACTAGCATCAGAGCCTTTGTTAGGTACAGTGTCAGTGACTGAGTTAGGTGTAGTGTCAGAGCCTTAGTTAGGGACAGTGTCAGGGCCTGCATTAGGACGAGCCTCCAGGCCTCAGTTAGGGACAGGTTCACGGCCTCGGACCTAAATTCAGGGCCTCATTTAGGGACAGAATCAGGGATTTAGCTAGCATAAGGGAATCTACAGCTGAAAGCAACCTGAACACCACCTCAAGCAGATGCAGAAGTGAACCATGCACGCTCCTATGAAGGAAGATTCCACAGCAGTTGAGTACATGTTGTTTCAAGTTAGTAACACTATAAAAATTATGTTTGGAAGAAAACTATATTCAGAAGATGAAAGAATCTCGTTCTAAAGAATCTCTTTAGCTAATCTCGACATTAGCTAAAGAGAAGGTTAGGTTAAGGTCTAGGGAGAGTGTCAGGAAATGACCTAGGGATAGTGTCAAGACCTTAGTTACTTAGCACATCAGGACCTAATTTAGGAGCAGTGAGTGTCAGGGCTTCGGGTAGGAACAGCGTCAGAGCCTGACTTAGGGAGTGGGACAGGGCCTGAGTGAGGCCTAGCGTCAGGGCCTTAGCTAGAGACAGTGTCAAGGCATGACTTAGGAGCAGCCTAAGAGCCATGGTAGGATCAGCCTCAGGGGCTATGTTAAAGATATTATCAGGGCCTCTGTTAGGGACAGCCTCAAGGCCTCACTTCGAGACAGCATCAGGGCTTCCTTAGGGACAGTTTCAGGACCTTGGTAAGAGATGGGTCAAGAAATTAGCTCAGGATAGTGTCAGGACTTTAGCTATTGACGGCAGCAGGGCCTTAGTTAGGGACATTCTCAGGGCCTGAATTAGCAGTAGTGTCAAAAGTCCTTAGTGAGGAGAGTAAGGAGTAAGTCAGGACTCAGGCCCTGACACTGTTCTTAAATAAGGCCCTGACATTACCTGTAACACAGGTCCTGATCTGATTCCTATCATAGGCGCTGATGTTGGACTTAACTAAGGCCCTGACACTGGTCCTAACTAAAGCTGTGACACTACTCTTAACTCAGGCCCTGACACTGTCCCTAACAAAGCCTCTGACACTACTCCTAAATCAGGCACTGACACTGTCCCTAACTAAGGTCCTGACATACACCTAACTCAGGCCCTGACACTGTCTCTAACTAAGGCCCTGATACTACTCCAAACTCAGCACTGACACTGTCACTAACTAAGGCCCTGACACTATTCATAGCTCACGCCCTAACACCACTCCGAAATCATGCCCTGACAGTGTCCCTAACTAAGGCCCTGACACTATTCCTAACTCAGGCGCTGACACAATACTTAAGGAAGGCCCTGACATTACTCCTAACTCAGGCCCTGAAAAGGTCCCTAACTAAGGCCGACACAACTCCTAACTCAGGCACTAACACTGTCCCTAAATAAGGCCCTGAAACTATTCCTAACTGAGGCGCTGATACAATACCTAACGAAGGCACTGATGCTGCTCCTAACTAAGGCCCTGACACTACTCCTATCTCAAGCAATGACACTGTCCCTAACTTAGGCCCTGACTCTACTCCTGACTCAGGCACTGACACTGGCCCTACCTTAGGCCCTGACACTACTCCTAACTAAGCAACTGACACTGTCCCTAACTAAGGCCCGGATACTACTCCTTACTCAGGCACTGACAATATCACTAACTAAGGCCGTGACACTACTCCCAAAATAGGCACTGAGACTGTCCCGAAATATGCCCTGACAGTACTCCGAACTCAGGCACTGACACTGTCCTTAACTAAGGCCCTGATACTACTTCCACCTCAGGCACTGACACTCTCCCTAAGTAAGCCCTGACATTACTCCCAATTCCGGCATTGACACTTTCGCTTACTAAGGCCCTGAAACTACTCACAACTCAGGCCCTTACACTGTTACTAACTACCGGTCTCAGACTACTCCTAACTCAGGCCCTGGCACTGTCCGTAACTTAGGCTCTGGCACTATTCCTAACTCAGACACTGACGCTGTCCCTTAACTAAGGGTCTGACACTCCTCCCAACTCAGACAGTGACACTCTATCAATTTAAGGCCTTGACACTACTCTTAACTCAGGCCCTGACACAGTCCATAATAAAGACCCTGAAACTAATCCCAACTCAGGCCCTGGCACTGTCCGTAACTAAGGGCCTGACACTACTTCCATCTCAGCAACTGACACCATCCCTAACTATGGCCCTGACACTATTCCCAACTCAGGCACTGACACTGTCACTAAATAAGGCCATTACACTTCTCTTAACTCAACAACTGGCACTCTCCGTAACTAAGGCTTTGACACAATACTTAACTCATGCCCTGACACTGTCCTTAACTAAGACCCTGAGAGTACTCCCAACTCAGTCACTGACACTGTTCCTAACTACGGCCCAGAGACTACTCCCAATTCAGGCCCTGACACTGTCCCTAACTAAGGCACTGTTATTACTCCCAACTCAGGCACTGACACTGTCCCTAACTAAGGCCCTGACACTACTCCCAACTCAGGCACTGACACTGTCCCTAACTAAGGCCCTGACACGACTCCCATCTCAGCCACTGACACTGTCCCTAAGGCCCTGACACTACCTCCAACTCAGGCACTGACACTATCCCTAACTACAGCCCTGACACTTCTCCTAACTCAGGCACTTACTAATGTCCTGACACAACTCCCAACTCAGGCACTGACATTGCTCCTAACAAAGGCCCTGACACTAATCCCAACATAGGCACTGAGACTGTCCCGAAATACGCCCTGACAGTACTCCCAACTCAGGCACTGACACTGTCCCTAACTTAGGCCCTGACACTACTCCCAAACTAGGCACTGACATTGTCCCTAACTAAGGCCCTGACATTACTCTCAACTCAGGCACTAACACTGTCCCTAACTAAGGACTTGACACTCCTCTTAACTCAGGCCCTGGCACAGTCCCTAACAAAGGCCTGCCACTTCCCCCAACTCTGGCACTGAGAGTGTCCCTAACTACGGCCATCACACTACTCCTAACTCAGGCACTGATGCTATCCCTAACTAAGGCTCTGACACTACTCCCAACACAGGCATTGACACTGTCCCTAACTAAGGCCCTCACACTACTACTTACTTAGGCACTGACACGCTACCTAACTAAGGCCCTGAGACTACTTCTACCTCAGACCCTGACACTGTCCCTAACCAAGGGCCTGATACTACTCCCAACACAGGCACTGACACTCTCCCTAACTAAGGCCTTGACACTACTTTTAACTCATGCCCTGAAGCTGTCCCAAAAGAGACCCTGAGACTATTCCCAACTCAGGCACTGACACTCTCCCTAACTAAGACCCTGACACTACTCCCATCTCAGCCACTGACACTGTCCCTAATGCCCTGACACTACTTCCAACTCAGGCACTGACACTGTCCCTAACTAGGCCCTGACACTACTCCCAACTCAGGCACTGACACTGTCACTAACTAAGGCCCTGACATAACTGCCAACTCCGGCACTGACACTTTCTCTAACTACGGCCCTGAAACTACTCACAACTCAGGCCCTGACACTGTTCCTAACTACCGGTCTCAGACTACTCCTAACTTAGGCCCTGACACTATTCCTAACACAGTCCCTGACACTGTCCCTAACTAAGGTCCTGAGACGATTCCTAACTCAGACCCTGACACTGTCCATAACTTAGGCCATGTCACTACTCCCAACTCAGGCACTGACGCTGTTCCTAACTAAGGGTCTGACACTACTCCAAACTGAGACACTGACACTCTTCCAAATTAAGGCCTTGACACTACTCTTAACTCAGGCCCTGACACTGTCCATAATAAAGACCCTGACAAAAATCCCAACTTAGGCACTGACAATGTCCGTAACTAAGGCCCTGACACTATTCCCATCTCAGCCACTGACACTGTCCCTAACTATGGCCCTGACACTACTCCCAATGCAAGCACTGGCGCTGTCCCTAACTAAGGCATTGGCACTACTCCCAACTCGCCCTGGCGCTGTCCCTAACTAAGGCTCTGACACTACTCCCAATTCAGGCAATGACAGTGTCCCTAACTGAGGCAATGATACTACTCCCAACTCAAGCACTAAGGCTCTGGATCATTGTGATGACCAGCGCCATGGAGCATTGTGATGACAAGGGCGTGGAGCATTGTGATGACAGTGGTCATGGAACATTGTGACGATAAGGGCATCGAGCCGAGTTAGGGACAGTCTAGCGGCCTTGGGACTAAATTCAGTGCCTGAATTAGGCACAGCATAAGGTCTTTAGTTAGCATACGAGGTAGGACATTAGCTCGGGACAGGGTTAGGGTAAAGGCTTGGAATCGTGTCAGCAAATGACCTAAGGATAGTGTGAAGACCTTTGTTACTGAGACTCTCAGGGACTTCTTCAGAAGCAGTGTTAGGGCTTCAGGTAGGGACAGCATCAGGGCCTGACTTAGGGAGAGCGACAGGGCCTGAGTGAGGCCTAATGTCAGGCCCTTAGCTGGGGACACTGTCAGGGAATGACTTAGGAGCAGCATCAGTGCCTTTGTTGGATCAGCTTTAGGCTCTTAGGTAAAGACATGACCGGAGCCCTAGTTAGTCACAGCGTCAAGGCCTCAGTTAGGGAAAGCTTCAGGGTCTGAGTTACAGACAGCCTCAGGTCTTCACTTAAAGACAGCCACAGGGCGTTCTTAGGGACAGTGTCAGGACCTTGGTTAGAAATGAGTCAGGATATTAGCTCAGGAGAGTGTCAGGATTTTACTTTTTGCTGGCAGCAGGGCCTCTATTAAGGACAGATTCCGGGCCTTTGTTAGATTCAGTGTCATGGCCTTAGTTAGGAGTAGTCAGGGCCTTAGTTAGGGAGAGCATGAGGGTTTCAGTTCGCATAAGATGCAGGAGATTATCTCGGGACAGAGTCAGGTTCCAGGCCAGAGATAGTGAAAGGAAATGACCAAGGGATAACGAGAAGACCTTAGTTATTGAGAGCATCAGGGCCTTAGTTAGCAGCAGCGTGAGCGCCTTAATCAGGACCAGCGCCAGGGCTTGATGTATGGACAGCATCAGAGCCTAAGTAAGGTACAGCAACAGGGCCTAAGTGAGGCCTATCTTTAGGGCCTGAGTAAGGGACAGTATCAGGGCATGACTTAGGAGCAGCATAAAGGCCTCTGTAGGATCAGCATTAGGGTCTTCGTTAAAGCTATTATCAGGGCCTCCGTTAGGGATAACCTCAAGGCCTCACTTAGGGACAGCGTCAGGGCTTACTTTGGGAAAGTTTCAGGACCTTGGTAAGACATGGGTCAGGCTATTAGCTCAGGATAATATCAGGTGTTCAGATATTGACGGCAGCAGGGCCTTAGT